>NW_026652298.1:27024591-27253730 GCF_009828535.3 Hylobates moloch | reverse complement strand
CCAGCACTTTTGGAGGCTGAGGCGGGCGGATCACGAGGTCAGGAGATTGAGGCCATCCTGGCTAACAAGGTGAAACCCTGTCTCTGCTAAAAATACAGGAAAAAAAAAAAATTAGCCGGGCGCAGTGGTGGGCACCTGTAGTCCCAGCTCCTCAGGAGGCTGAGGCAGGGGAATGGCACGAACCCGGGAGGCAGAGCTTGCAGTGAGCCAAGATCGCGCCACTGCACTGCAGCCTGGGCAACAGAGCAAGACTCCGTCTCAAAAAAAAAAAGACAGAGCTTCACTCTTGTCACCCAGGCTGGAGTGCAATGGCTCGATCTTAGCTCACCATAACCTCCACCTCCTGGGTTCAAGCAATTCTCTTGCCTCAGCCTCCCGAGTAGCTGGGATTACAGGTGCCCACCATCACGCCTGATTAATTTTTGCATTTTTAGTAGAGATGGGGTTTCACCATGTTGGCCAGGCTGGTCTCGAACTGCTGACCTCAGATGATTTGTCTGCCTCAGCTTCCCAGAGTGCTGGGATTACAGGTGTGAGCCAACAGGCCCAGCCCCTGAAACAATTTTTAAAAGGCCTGTCAACTGGCAAGTCACAAGCTTCACAAAATTAGGTAGCTGAAGGGATCTGTAAATGTGAAATTTACATTAGCTTATGTTGGTACTTTCAAACTGGCCAGGTGTGGTGGCTCATGCCTGTAATCCCAGCATTTTGGGAGGCCGAGGTGGGATGACATCTTGAGCTCAGGAGTTCGAGACCAGCCTGGACAACACAGCAAGGCCCTATCTAAAAAACAAAGTCTAGGCCGGTAGCGGTGGCTCATGCCTGTAATCCCAGCACTTTGGGAGGAGGAGGCAAGTGGATCATGAGGTCAAGAGATCAAGACCATCCTGGCCAACATGGTGAAACCCTGTCTCTACTAAAAATACAAAAAATTAGCTGGGCGTGGTGGCGGGTGCCTGAAGTCCCAGCTACTCGGGAGGCTGAGGCAGGAGAATGGTGTGAACCCAGGAGGCGGAGCTTGCAGTGAGCCGAGATCGCACCACTGCACTCCAGCCAGGCGACAGAGCAAGACTCCGTCTCAAAAAAATAAAAAAATAAAAAATAAAACAAATTCTAGTCCTGCCAACCCCTCAAGCATTTTAGGAGTTTTCAAAAGACCAAAGGACACATCCATGGTGTTTTCACACTTGGCAAATTATGCTGCTGTTTAAAATAAAAGCCAATAGCCTCCTCTGGTCTCACAGTGGACAGGTGGTAGCTCCAGGACAAAATACCTGACACCTACCAGTGTTGGGAGGTGGAGGCTTGTTGTGAATCCATTTAACCACTTTGATTCCATTCTGAGCAGTGGCAATGTTTACACCTGGAACACAGGTAATGAAGTGTTCTAAGGGAACACCTCCTTGGTTTTCTTGCACTACTTCTAGATCGCCAAACTCTGCAGTGTAACAATCTGGAAAGCTGAAACAGGAAAAAACAAAAAAAGGAAAGGTTAAATTAAAATAACAGAAAAGGAAGCGCTTGCTAAACAGAAGGCTTTGGTTTAATGTATGCGTTCATCATTTGTCTGAATGCCCACCACCAAGTTTGAAGGTTAAAATTAAGGACCCAGGGAGGCAAGCATTGTGGCACTGGCCTCTCTGATGCATTCTGATGGCATTTTCTGGGTAGTTTTCCAGGAGGGGGATTAAAAATAAGGCAGCTGGGCTCCAAGTCAGTTACGCTTCTGCTTCCACATCAGCAGGGGCGTGCAGGCCACTGAGTCCTGTGTCGGCCTTTGTATTAAGTCTACTGTTAGTGGCTCATGGAGTGGTTAAATGAACTTCTGAAGAATACTTTTCTCTCACAAGTCTTGAAATGTATGCATATTTGAAGCTGTGTATTCTCAACACTTGTGGAGATTTCGACTGCAGCACTTATGATACATCTCCCCCGTGAGAAGAATCTGCCCTCTTCACGTTTAGGTTTCTAAAATGTAGCGCAAACACCTATTTTCTTGTTGAAGTACTGAGGGATTGGATCCCATTTCAGATAAATAGTCACGTGTTGCTTCATGATGGGGATACGTACTAAATGTGTTGTTGGGTGATTCTGTCATCTGAGAACATCATCAGGTGCACTTATGCAAACCCAGATGTTGCGGCCCACTACACGCCTAGGCTGGTGCAGCCCATGGCTCCTGAGCTACACATGTGGACAGCCTGTTACTGTACTGCACACTGTGAGCAACTATAACGCAATGCTATTTGTGTATCTAACCATCGAAAGGTCTAGTGAAAATACGTGATTATAATCTTACGGGACCACTGTCCTACATACAGTCCGTGGTCGGCCAAAATTTCGTTATGTGGTGCATGACTGTACTTTGACTGAAGGCTAAACACATGAGGATGAAGCATTGTATAGTACTTATTTGTAAAGAGGTGTGGGAAGAAAGGGCAGGCCTCCTATAAAAAGGAGAACTAGGGCATTATATCGACAAAGGCTTTGAGATGATTCACCTCAATAAAGGCACGGTGCCCTCGTGGGTCTGGAGAAGACTGTGAACCTGGGGCGCAAATGTCTTCAAAGAAAGAATCACAAAAGGAATCTTGTAAGAGTCTGGATCAAATTCATGTTCGCTGAAGAAAAGAGAACACAATAGGAAGCTGACATTCTGCAGGGGTCTAAGATGTTCACAAGGTCATCCTAACATGTTCCACAATCTTATAGAAAAGAATTATTTCTAAAGGAAAACAAACGGTGTACCTGAAATCTTTATTGGAACAATGCTGTCTGCAGACAGGCTCGTGATATTCTAACTCTTCAAATATAATTGGGCTGCAATTCGTGGAGGAGCCATCGTGTGACTGGGAAGACCCCAAGGGGCTCTGGCGGGCCTGACTGCTGGGTAGGAGACACACCAGCCGTCCGTTTCCTTGTTCACGGATTGCAACCGTGTCTGTTAATTTATATAGATCTGACACATTCAACTTGTGTCCAAACCTAAAAGCAAGAGAAGAGAGATGCAGACTTAGAAGGTTTTTCTTTGATTATACAGAAACACTCATCCTGTTTAAATAAATAGCAATAACCAAGAATGGTTCCTCCATCTCTTCAAAGGTAGAACTGGAAAAATTCTACTACAAATTCACTAGCAAACCAGTGATGCTTGGTACTCCTGAGTCGTCTCTGGCTCCATCCACGACAATGCTCACATCATTCGGAAGCCACCTCCAGCCCCTGCCCAGTTTCTGTAAGTGACCTCACCGAATTCTCGAGTTGGAAACCTCTCTCGATGCAGCTCCCCTCACTTCCAATTCTCTGTATTACTTCTCACCATCCCCATTCTCCTCTCTCAGAAGTATACATGCTTTCTGTGACTCTCTCACCTCTCCTATGCCTCAACTGCGTGACCCACACACCCTCTGACACTGGACTCCCCAGTTCTCCTCCTGACCTGTATCTTTCCTACTTGGAACTTAAAGGCACTGGCCCTGGAGGCTGGCAGATTTGAGTTCACATCCTGACTCCACTTCAACCTGTGTGACCTTAGTCAAGTTCCACAACCAATCAGGGCCTCACTTTTCCATCTGTAAAATGGGGTGATGATAGTGCCTATCTCACAGGGTCGATGTGAGGATTAAGTGTCGTTAGGCCTGGATAGAACTTGGCTCATAGTAAGTGCTCAGTAAGTGTTCCCTGGTCTTCTCACTGCCTGACCAGTGGTTTCTTCCCAGTGTCCCACATATGCTCAGATTCCCATCTACCAAACCAGCCCCTGGTCCTCTTCCACCTCCTGGAGAGACACACTCTCCCTTGTACTCTCATTCTCAGTCTCGTACCCTCCCCTGTCCCTGCAATGGAAACATCCAGCTGCTCAGGAGCTGCTTCTGCTGTGTTACCTCCAAGTCTCTCAGCCCCTTCCCTCCTGGATTTTAGCCACAGGACTCTGTAGTGATGACTCAAAAGTTATCGGCGGCCTCTGCCTCATCCCCATACCTCATGCATTTCCTCATGGCCTTGCATCCCCCCATTCCTGATGTGCTCTCTTGGCACACATCCTGGGTGCTCGCCCACATCCCTGGCCCTGGTGGCATTCCATCCATTCCTGTCCTCTATTTCTCCTCCCCACTCCCAACCTTATCTGCTCTCTAGTCTGTCCTAATCGTCTTGAAGGCAAATGACTGCCCTATCTTCAGAGCCTACTTCTCTCCCAAAGAAGCCCCTCAATGTGCAGAAGACTATGTGACCTCTCCACCCAGCTACTCCAACGGCCCCTAAAACCTTAATGTCCAAAACCAAGACCAAAAACTTGCTGTACCTCCTCGTCATGCTTTATTTCCCTCTTTCCAGTTTAACTGTGCAACCATCATCCCAGTCATGCAAGGCAAAACACTCAGAATCAAAATGACCTCTCCCTTTTACCTTGCTTGCTACATAAACCTAGTCACTCTGGCTGGACGTGGTGGCTTGTGCCTGTAATTCCAGCACTTTGGGAGCCCGAGGAGGGAGAACTGCTCGAAGCTAGGAGTTCAAGACCACCCTGGGCAACATAGCAAAACCCCCTCACTACAAAAATAAAAAAATATTAACTGGGCACGATGGCAGATGCCCGTGGTCCCAGCTACTCAAAAGGCTGAGATGGGAGGATCATCTGAGTCCAGGAGTCTGAGGCTGCAGTGAGCTAGGGTCGTGCCCCTGCACTACAGCCTGGGTGACAAGAGTGAGACTCTGTCTCAAAAAAAAAATTTTTTTAATAAAAGAAATTAGTTACCCACTCTAGTTTCAATGACATTTGACATTTCTGTAACATCGAGTTCTGTCCCAACAGTATCTGCTCTGAATTTGGACTGATGTAGCACTTTCCCTCTCTGCCTCCTTCTCTCCCCTGTTCGTGCCCTCTCAGACACCACTGCTACGAGAAGAGTCTTCCTGCAGCGTGATTCCCATCACCACACCTTTCCCCTCCCCTCCTTCCTCCAGCACTTCAGTGGCTCCCTATTACCTGTGGGATAATGGCCAAGTTCCTCGTTCTTCCCCTCCTCTGTGTTCTCAAAGCCTTTTTTCCTCCTTTCCAATCAGTTTTCTTCACTGTCCATAAGGATTCATGAGCATTTTCTCTTCCCGCTAGACATAAGCTCCTCAAGAAGAAGACCTAAGTCTTGCCCAGTTTTGCCTTCTCTGCAGTGCCTTGGTCTTGCACTCACTAGTCCCTGCTAAACATCTACTACGGGCTGGGTGCTTAGGATACAGTATTAGGGCAGAGCCAGTCCCTGCTGTCCTGGAGCTTATAGTCTAGTGCTTAAAAATGTTCATCCAATAAATACTAAAACTTGGCCAGGCGCAGTGGCTTACACCTGTAATCCTAGCACTTTGGGAGGCTGAAGTGGGCAGATCGCTTGAGGTGAGGAGTTTAAGACCAGCCTGGCTAACATGGCGAAACCCTGTCTCTACTAAAAATACAAAAACTTAGCAACGCTTGGTGGCACATGCCTGTAGTCCCAGCTACTCAGGAGGCTGAGGCATGAGAATCACCTGAACTCGGGAGGCAGAGGTTGAAGTGAGCTGAGATTCCGCCACTGCACTCTAGCCTCGGCAACAGAGTGAGACTCTGTCTCCAAAAAAATTTAAAAAAACAAAACAAACAAACAAAAAAAACTAAAACTAGTCAATTAGGGGATAAAAAGCACAGCACTGAGGACCAAAGGTCTAATTCGTTAAAAATAAATGACGTGTTAAAACTGTCTGCTAAATATTCACTGACATGTAAATCTGAATGCCAGTGTCTCTGTCTCCTCTCCTCCACGAGGCTCAAGTTCCTCAAGACTCATTACCATGGTTTTGTGCATGTAAGTCACCAATCAGTACTGACTGGATAAAGAAAAAATATACCTAACTTACTTTTTTTCATAGATATCTGTAAATTTAAACAGAGGCAGGCAACAGGCAGGGGCATCCTGAAGAACAGACATTGTTTCTGCACTGTAAGACAGAAGTTTGATTAGGGAACAGACCATTTCCTCCATATTACAAGTTGTATAAACAGAGTTCATAAAATTAACCCAGTGCATATGCAAAATAAATTTACCAATTTCTGGTATGTCAGAATGTATTTTCCAGAAAAATTTAAAGAAAGGATTTTAGGGACAAGGCAATGAAAGAAGATTACATTACACACTAGAATTAGTTTCAATCACAGGGTTTTCCACACCAGCGGAGCAAAAAAGCATGATTAATTCAGAGCAAAAGGGAGAAGAGCTTAAATATCTCCTGCCACACTGCTTTGTTAGATATATGTGATTGGCGTTCCCATAGATAAGGATACGCAACTGAATACAACATAATCTCAACTACGGTTTTAAAAAACCAAGAGGCACCAAAAAACACTCGAAGGAAAAAAATCCAAACAAAACAAAAAGAAAATGCCAAACTGTTAAGTGCAATTGGCTTTGGGCCATAGGACTGTGGATGGTTTTTTTCCCCTGCTTCTTTTATGTTTCTAAACTTTCCAAATTTTCTTCAATAAGCATCATTTTTATTCTAAGAACAACAACAACAAAAAAAACCATAACTCGTAATTTAAGTAACAGTGAAGTACAGGTTAGAAAAAAGATCTCTGATCATCCAAGGAGACATTCAGGACTGGGTCCTGTTTTGCCAGACTCCCCAGAACAGGGAGACCCAAAGAAGTATCACATCTTACTATGAATAAAACCATCACCAGATGCTTGAGACTGATAGAGTCTTAAGGTAGACTTATGGGGCTGAGTATCTATTTGACACTAAGGATATATCTGCAAATGGAGAGCTTGGAGATTTGTAGATCTAGTCTTTACACACAAATCTACCTTCTACTAAGATCTCAAGGTAATACTTTAGACTTTCCAGGCTTATAAACTTTTATGGTAGGGGTCTGCTATTTTTAGAATCTGTTTGAACACGTTGCATATTATTTTACTCCCAAGTGCCTGTCAAGTTTAAGCTGTATTCCACCTTTGATTAATGACTTATACAAGGGTCAAATGGCTTGTTTCTAACTGTATCAATCTAGAATAAGCATTATTCCACATGCAATCATCACAAGGAGGGTGGGAATGTGATCTATTTGTATTATTTCTAAAATTATTTCTGGGTCAAATGTTATTTCCTGAAATAAACAGCTTGCTTGTTTCTTACCTCAGTAAAGAGAGTGATTTGCTGGCAGCCCCGGTGGCAAGTGAGACTAGGATCTTTTTGCTGCCAATTTTGTATCTGTGGAGGCTATTCACTGCACCAATCGCATCTTGTAAGTTTTCCATTTGCACAACAGCCTTGAGCTGATAATCTGTATGGGGGCTGAGCTCAACACTCTTCACCTACAACAGGAAAAAGGAAAACTGAATGCTATGTCTGCCCAGAACCCTGTCGTCTTAAAACTGAAGGTGAACCATGAAGGAACACGTTTGTCGACTGCAGTGCTTCCATGAAGGAGTATGTCTGAACTCTGCTCTTCTGCTAACCAGGACGTAAGTAAGTGAGGATGGGGTGACCTTCAGAGATGTGACACTGGCCTGGCCTGCCTGTGTGGTCTGGCACACACAGGTTTCCAAGGCAGGCTCAGGGGCCAACACATGGGAAGAGTCTTTGGGGTCTTTTCCAGACTCTACAAAACCCAGGGCACGGCCATTTTTAAGAATCTACTAAAAAGGTGCATTTTTAGCAAAACTGCACCTAAAAAATGAGTCAAATATAAGACACAAACAAGACCAGCCAACATTATTTTAGAATCCTACCTGTATTTCAGCAGGAAGAGCTAACTAAAATCCATCAGTGTTTTACTTATCAAATTGCCTTTTTTTTTTTTTTTTTTAACTGAGATGGAGTCTCACTCTGTCGCCCAGGCCAGAGAGCAGCAGCGCGATCTCAGCTTACTGCAACCTCTGCCTCCCATGTTTAAATAATTCTCCTGCCTCAGCCTCCTAAGTAGCTGGGACTACAGGCATGCACCACCACGCTCAGCTAATTTTTTTTTTTTTTTTTTTTTTTTTAGTAGAGACGGGGTTTCACTCGCCAAGCTGGTCTCAAACTCATGACCTCAGGTGATCTGCCCACCTCGGCCTCCCAAAGTGCTGGGATTACAGGCATGAGCCACCATGCCTGGCCACAAACTGCCATTTCAACTTCTGCCTAAGACAAGAGCTTCTCACTGCTAGGTGTCTTGCTCTCTGGGGCTATATTGTAAAAACTGGATTCACAGCACCACCCTGGGCAGACCAAAGGGAAAACGAAGGCGTTCAAACTTGTTCAGTCACACTTCTATCCTGGCTGTGGTTATGCATATCAAATTAGGTCCTCTTGACTAGAAACTCCATCAAAGAGTACAACAAAGCAAGCACAAGAGGGAAAAAGTTACCTTGCCATGCCTGGCAAATGCTTCCTGCAGGAGCTGCTGCAGCTCCTTCCGGGATAATCTGTAGTCTATGTTGCTGACTTGGACATCAGCACCATTTGCAAATGGGTCTGGGCAGTCGCCTTCGGTGCTCGAATTTGCAATGTTGAAAGCAAGCGGGGATGCTCTGTTTAAAAGGTTTGGAGACATACTCCTGCTTAAAACACACATATTGAGATTATTTTAAAAAACCGTTCTGTATATTTAGATTTTATCATTTAGGCTTTGTTTGAAACTATATACAGAAGCAGCTTTCCCACAACACAACCAAACCAAACATTTGGTTTTCAAATGTGTTTTCAATCTTTTTTTTTGAGACAGAGTCTCGCTCTGTCACCCAGGCTGGAGTGCAATGGCACGATCTCGGCTCACTGCAACCTCCACCTCCTAGGTTCAAGCAATTCTCCTGTCTCAGCCTCCCCAGTAGCTGGGACTACAGGCATGCACCACTACACCCAGCTAATTTTTTGCATTTTTGGTAGAGATGGGGTTTCACCATGTTGGCCAGGCTAGTCTTAAACTCCTGACCTCAAGTGATCCACCTGTCTCAGCCTCCAAAGGGCTGGGATTACAGGCCTGAGCCACTGTGCCCAGGTGTTGTTTTTTTGTTTTTTTGTTTTTTTTTTTGAGACGGAGTCTCACTCTGTCGCCCAGGCTGGAGTGCACTGGCGCAATCTTGGCTCACTGCAAGCTCCGCCTCCCGGGTTCACGCCATTCTCCTGCCTCTGCCTCTCCGAGTAGCTGGGACTACAGGCACCCGCCACCACGCCCGGCTAATTTTTTGTATTTTTTTTTTTTTTTTTTAGTAGAGACGGGGTTTCACCATGGTCTCGATCTCCTGACCTCGTGATCTGCCCGCCTCGGCCTCCCAAAGTGCTGGGATTACAAGCGTGAGCCACCGCGCCCAGCCCCAGGTGTGTTTTTAATCTTAAATACACACTGATTTCAGGCATTGTCAAAAGTACTATCTACTGACCCCTAATTACCGCCAACCAATTAATATCAAATATTCTTCCTTTGGGTTAAAGCTAAAGGCAGGAATTAGAGGCAGTCCAGATGAATTAGCCTTCTGCTTTGCGCATTATCCTTAGGAAATCAGCCTGTGATACCAATTTAAGGCGTTTAACCTCCTCTGTGGCTCTGAAAGAGTTAAACATTCTTGCTCACATGTTGCAGTTCTTTCTGCACATAAGGAAAACTTTTATGTGGCTTTTTAGATGTACTTTTATAGATCCATAGTCACTTTCTCTTTTTTTTCTTTTTTGAGATGGAGTCTCGCTCTGTCACCCAGGCCGGAGTGCAGTCGTGCGATCTCAGCTCACTGTGACCTCCACCTCCCAGATTCATGCCATTCTCCTGCCTCAGCCTCCCGAGTAACTGGGACTACAGGCACTTGCCACCACGCCCGGCTAATTTTTTGTATTTTTAGTAGAGATGGGGTTTCACCGTGTTAGCCAGGATGGTCTTGATCTCCTGACCTCATGATCTGCCTGCCTTGGCCTCCCAAAGTGCTGGGTTTACAGGCGTGAGCCACCGTGGCCGGCTGATCCATAGTCACTTTCTACAGTGATTTGCCACCAACTCAGCAGAACAAACACAATGCTAAAAGGAGCTCATGGGAATGCAACACAGCCTTACAGCTTCTCTGTCTCCCAAGCCTCAAGAATTCTTTGGTGTGAGAGATAGCGGTAATTACCGTGGTTTACAGAAAACTTTACTTCCAAATAGCTCCTATACAGAACCGTATGAATCAGAACCACCAAAGCACGGCTCGTTTGGGCTTTTTCCTCAACACAGCGAACACAGGGACATCTTAACATGCCTACCAGCACTGGCCAGGGACTCCAACAGGCTTCTCTTTCTGACCTCTGCTTACCACAATTTCCAGATGGAGGAGGAAGAAATGGTGAAAGCATTGCCCCTAAATGTTAACGATGATTACCTGAGGAGAGGGGAACTGGCAGAAGAGTATGGGAGACTTACTTTGTGCATTTCAGCACTATCTGAATTCTTTTCAACAAACATACTATTTCATAATCCTTCCTATTACATGGAACCACCCCCATGGGTCAAGAAGCTGGACTCACCTAGAAGACCAAGACTGAGATGCGAGCAGAGGACTGACTTGCCTGGATGCAACTAACTTGCTAAAAGCAGACGGGTAACTCACTTGGAATACAGTCTCCTCTTTATCTTTTTTCTCTACAGGAGAACTGGTAACACTTCGGGCACTGAGGTTCTCTTTTCTAACAGAAGGGGAAAATTGAACACAAAAGGTCATATGTCTTTCTTCACATTCAAGAAGCAACTATGAGAAAGAGTAGTTTCACATACTTCTGACTGGTTTTGTAAACAGGTTCTGCCACCCCCGAGTTTTTCGGCGTCAGCACTGCAGCACTTGAGTTACCATGAGTGGGTACGACCAGCCTCAGGTGACCTTGCTGGTGCTCACTGTTTCTATGACCAGTTTTTGACTCCATGCGGCACAGCTCCTTCAAAGACACAAGCACAGTGGGGTTTAAATTTTAAGTACCCAAGATGTGTTAGATCCTTTACAGAAAACGACTGACTCTGAGTATCATCAAACACTGAAATCAAAAAGGGACATGCCAAAAGCAAGCAGGCACATAAAACACAGAAATGAAGAAACCAAACCTACCATAAACTTCAGAAAGCAAGAGGTATCAAAATTACCTGTAAACTTTTAACATTTGTATTTTTTGTAGCAGATCCAGAATTTGCCTGTGACCCTTTTCCAGGCGTGGCTTTGGCACTGGAAGATTGTTCACTTGCATCTTTGATGAGGCACAATTTTGGATTCTTAAGTTTTTTGGGAGACTTCACTTTATCAGCAATTGCATTTGAACTCTTTGTTTCACAGAGTTCTCTATTTTTTGGAGTAAATGACACAATGATCCTATTACCAAAGACATCTTCGTTTTCCATTCGCTTCTGAGCACGCTCTGCACTATCTTGGTTTATGAAGCGGAGAATTGCGCTGCAGCCTGTGATACTCAGCACTTTCCCACCACAATTATCGGACAGGCGTCTGAGCCTGTTGCTGACGCTCTTGCCATCTTTATTTGCTGGTAGGTTATAAACATAGAGCAGAGTGTGGCACTGCTAATACAGAGGAAAGAAGTGTTATGTCAGGTTAACTCAAAGGCACACATTCAATTTCAAAATAAGAACAATGGGCGACCTCCAAACTTCAGTTAACAACTTTGGAGAGAAGATGACAGTGATTTAGACAGGAGAGGGTAAATTATTTAGTGTTGACAAAGTAACTGAATATTGTTTTAAAGAATATGCTTTAGCTGGGCATGGTGGTGCATGCCTACAGTCCCAGCTACTCAGGTGGGAGGATTACCTGAGCCCAGGAAGATTGAGGCTGGAGTGACTGTGCCACTGCACCCCACTCTGAGTGGCAGAGTGAGACACTGTCTCAAAAAATAAAAATAAAAAAGAATATGCTAGGCACAGAAGTCTGTATACTGTATGATTCCATTTCTAGAAAGTGCACAGAAAATACAAATCTACAGAGACAGAAAGATTAGTAGTGCCTGGGAGTGGGGAAGGGGATTAATTATAAATTAGCATAACAGATCTTACTGAGGTGACGGAAATATTCTAAAATTGTACAACTCAATTTACTAAAAATTATTGTACACTTAAAAGAGCTGAATTTTATACTATGTAAATCATATCTCAATGAAGTTGCTAAAAGTCTATTTATTCTGCAGGTCTGCTGAATAATAACTTATAAAGTTAGAGCCAGAAGGTAAGCAGGGTCAGTCCTGGTTGGTTTTTGCATAGGAGAACGCCTGGGAATACTAGGTGCTATAGGCTTAAGCAAAAAAATTTTTTTTAAAAACCCAGCAATTTAGAGCCTGTTCACCTTCAACAGCAGATTGCCAGTAGTCAGGCTGGAAGTTCTATTTGGCAGTGGGTATCATAATTCTTCCAGATAAGTTGAAATTTATGTATTAAGAAGCAGAACTTGGCCTGGCACAGTGGCTCACGCCTGTAATCCCAGCACTGTGGGAAGCCAAGGCAGGTGGAACACCTGAGGTCAAGAGTTGGAGACCAGCCTGACCAACATGGTGAAACCCTATCTCTACAAAAAATACAAAAAAAATCAGCTGGGCATTAGTGGCAGACACCTGTAATCCCAGCTACTCTAGAGGCTGAGGCAGAATAATTTGCCTGAATCCGGGAGGCGGAAGTTGCAGTGAGCTGAGATGGCACCACTGCACTCCAGCCTGGGCGACAGAGCGAGATTCTGTAAAAAAAAAAAAAAAAAAAAATAAGAAAGAAGTAGAACTGGAGAAAAAGAAAGAAAAGAGAGAGAGAGAGAGAGAGAACGAACCAATGAACAAATGAACAAACGAACTGCCCAGGCATAGTGGCTCATGCCTGTAATCCCAGCACTTTGGGAGGCCGAGGTGGGGGGATCACTTGAGCCCAGGAGTTCAAAACCAGCCTGGGCAACACAGTGAGACCCCCATCTCTATTTAAAAAATTTTAAAAATCGCCAGGCGTGGTGGCTCACTCCTCTAATCCCAGCACTTAGGGAGGCCGGGGCAGGTGAATCACCTGAGGTCAGGAGTTCAAGACCAGCCTGGCCAACATGGTGAAACCTCGTCTACAAAAAACTAGCCAGAGGCCGGGCATGGTGGCTCACGCCTGTAATCACGGCACTTTGCGAGGCCAAGGCAGGTGATCACCTGAGGTCAGAAGTTAGAGGCGAGCCAGGCCAACACAGTGAAACCCCCTCTCTACTAAAAATACAAAATTAGCCAGGCGTGATGGCGGGCGCCTGTAATCCCAGCTACTTGGGAGGCTGAGGAAGGAGAATCAATTGAACCCGGGAGGTGGAGGCTGCAGTAAGCAGAGATCACGCCACTGCACTCTAGCCTGGGTGACAGAGTCTCAAAAAATTTTTTTTTAAATAAGAATAAGAATAATATTCTAAAAAGTAGAATCATTAAAGCACCAGGAGAAAACTTAAGATAATTATATAAAGGGTTAAATCCAGAAACCATAAGAGAAATCACTAACAGGCAAAGGATGTGAACAATTTACAGAAGAAATAAAGAGCAAACAACCATAATCATAAAAGGATATTTTGCACTGTGTTAAAGATTAATTTAAAAGCCAATTATAAGATGATGCCGTTTTTCACTTATTGGCCTGGCAAACATTTAAAACAGACACTCTCATGAGTGTAAATTAGTACCACCTTCCTGGAGAACGACATGGATCTTGCTAGTAAAGTTCTAACCCAGAACTTTTATGCCTTGGAAATTACCCTATGGTATGTCAGCCCAGGAGCCTAAAGATATAAATTACCTTGCTGGAAATGGTAAAAAAAAAAACAAAACAAAACACAAAACTGGGTATAAACAAAATGTCCACTAACAGATAGACTGGTTAAATAAAGACCAGACATACAAGTACTTTTCAAACCAAAATTCTGGTTTTTAAAATGTGGCAGATTTATATTAATATATATTAACATGAAAAGACATCCAAGCTCTGACATAAAGTTTTTTTCCAAAAGCCACAGAACACTGTATATGTGACACATTTTTTTTTTAAACGTACAGTTTTTAAATCTGGAGGGCAATACCAAAATATTAACAGTGGTTACTTCTGGAGGGTAGAATTATGGGGTTTTCACTTTCCACATTTCTAAATACTGTGTTTTGTTTGTTTTTACAATGATCATACCATACTTTTCTTTTTTCTTTTTTTTATTTTTTGAGACAGAGTCTACTCTGTCACCCAGGCTGGAGTGCAGTGGTGTGATCTTGGCTTACTGCAACCTCCACTTTCAGGTTCAAGTGATTCTCCTGTCCCAGCCTCCCAAGTAGCTGGGATTACCAGTGCCCGCCACCACACCTGGCTAATTTTTGTATTTTTAGTAGAGATGGGGTTTCGCCACGTCAGCCAGGCTGGTCTGGAACTCCTGACCTCAGGTGATGGGTGATCTGCCCACCTCAGTTTCCCAAAGTACTGGGATTGCAGGCATGAGCCACCTCACTCGGCCCACACCATACTTTTCTAATCAGAAGCTTTTTTTATTTGAGGGGTACTGACCAATTATCAACAAAATCTACACTTTTCCTATGACACCTGGGACTCAAAACCCAGGCAGTACCAATATATGTTTAATTTACTAAAATTAAAGGAATAGACTACAGAACATAAAAAGAAACGTATCTTAAATTATCACTCTAGTGGATGGGAAAAAACATCCAGCAAGACTAAATGTTTTGAATTATCAAAACATTGTTTTGGTTTTTTTTAACCATAAGGAATAAGAATCTCCAAAGTGGGCAAGTTCTTACCTAAAACACTACATTTACTTTTTTTTTTTTGAGACAGAGTCTCGCTCTGTCGACCAGGCTGCAGTGCAGTGGCGCGATCTCAGCTCACTGCAACCTTCACCTCCCAGGAAAAAAACACTGTATTTACTTAAGGCCTTCAAAGTTAGAAAAGTGACCGTCAAACAGAAGCAGAAGGGAAGAAACGTAACTACAGCCAAGTGACTAAAAACAAATAATGACAAAGGTGAGTTAGGAAAGATTAAGGTAAGGCCTGTATGTTTACTCCCTGGATAAGCCTCTGGTATCCACAACTCTGAACCGTCCATAGCATGAGTTTCATCTTAAGCCAGACCGCAGGGCTTGTTGGGTATCAGGGGACACAGGGGACTAGCAGGCAAATGCTGGAATCAGGATGCCCGGGGCCCAGTCTCTTAACTGCTGCAATCACCGATGACCCGTTTACTTTTTCTAAGAGCTGATTTCTTTCTCCCTTAAATGAAGACTTTGCATGAGATCATTTCTAACGTACTTCTGTAACTCTCAGTTATTAAATTATACGTGAAGACTGCATTTAATGTATGGGATTGCCCACTCTCCTGGATCACCCACACCATGGCTCTTTCTCCACTATGATTAATTCTTTCAGAGTTACACATGTATTCGCCAACAGCTTAAACACAGCTTAGCAATGCAATAAACATTCTTATCCCAAGTCAAGTCTATCAGAAATGCTAGTCCTGGAAATGTGCTCACACCCTCCTCTCAGTATATGGCTTAAACAGGCTACACACCGGTGGAGCAATAACCACTCCTGCTAATTGTGTCCATGCACCACAGAGAATGCACAATAGAAAGCACAGACTCAGAGGCCCGCTGAAGCGCAAGGATTAAATACCGAAAAAAATGCACAATGACTCCACTTATTTGGCGCCAACCACACAAGTATGTGAGAACCCTCGCCATATTCTCTACCCGTAATACTTGGAAGCAAAAAGAATCATGACTTTTAATCCGTTATTTCTATCCACTTGACACAAAACACTGCTAGCTTTGAAGACACTGGCAAGTTGGGAAGGTAAATCTACAAGTCAATTTCATATGATATTTTGAAATAAATAAAAGCAAACTTCATACATACCAATTATCTGTATATTTGTAAGAGAAGAACCGAAGGTTTCTAAGCCTTACTTCAAAATCTAACCCACCTCTTACAAAGAACAGCCCCATCTGGGCCTGGCAACCCCCTTATTATGGGCTTTCAGCCTCCACAACGTAATATTGGAAAATGGCAAAAATAACGCAAACCCACTTACTGGCATTTTTAGTGGTAACCTGGGGGGCAAGTCGGAAATGAACTCTTCAAATCTGATCAGCTCGTTAGCATGATGCAGCAGTGCTTCTGAGGCCTGGTTTTTATGGACCAAAATAATGTGGAAACCATGCCTGTGTCTCAGGTCACTAAGTTCCAATGCAAAATTGACATCAGCTGAAAGAAAAGGTACAGACCAACCCCATCCCCAAACATTAGAAACACTTGACAAAGACAGACAACTCTATTGACACCCACTGAGAAGAAAGGAAAGGCTGGACTATATTCAAAATTGCTTCCCCCGTTTCTTAGGAAAGAAACATGTTTCACATCAGAAGAATGTAAGACAATCTTACCAAAAGAATTCCAAGACACATATGTTACTTACAGTATTAAAAAGAAGCAAGTATGTTGGGGAGACTCAAATTTGAAAATTAACTTAAACTTTAAAAATTATTAATACTGACCACAAGGTAAAAAAACAAACAAACCCTTTTTCTTTAATAAACCTGGTCCTGGCCAGGCGTGGTGGCTCACGCCTGTAATCCCAGCACTTTGGGAGGCCGAGGAGGGTGGATCACCTGAGGTCGGGAGTTTGAGACCAGCCTGACCAACTGGAGAAACCTCCATCTCTACTAAAAATACAAAATTAGCTGGGCGTGGTGGTGCATGCCTGTAATCCTAGCTACTTGGGAGGCTGAGGCAGAAGAATCGCTTGAACCTGGGAGGCGGAGGTTGCGGTGAGCCGAGATCGTGCCTGGGCAACAAGAGCGAAACTCCATCTCAAAATAAATAAATAAATAAATAAAATAAAAAATAAACCTGGTCCCACAATAACTCAAGTTCCAAGGAGGAAATACAGAAATCCACCTAGACCCAATTTTTTTTCTAAACAGTTCTCAACAATAATCATAAACATGTCTCATGTACTTCAGTCTCTTTGGGGATACATTTTACTTTCACATGTTGCTGGCTTCTATGATAATTTCCCACGCAGTGAGTTTAGCTGAAATTAGCAGATGTTTCTGTACTTACTTGACACAAGAACCACTGTGGCTGGAGCAGTGTGTGTATTTGCAAACCTGCGGAGACTCTGCCGCAGTTTATCATCAGCGGCATTCTTTGCAGTAGCATTGATGTGGGCAACGGTTACCTGCATTAATTTATAATAAGGGTAAATAAGCAGGAGCTGAGGCTAGAAAATTGCTATACATTCTGCCCATATTTTTTATTTTTTAAATTTTATTATACTTTAAGTTCTGGGGTACATGTGCAGAACGTGCAGGTTTGTTACATAGGTATACATGTGCCATGGTGGTTTGCTGCACCTATCAACCCATCATCTAGGTTTTATGCCCCCACATGTATTAGGTATTTTTCTAATGCTCTTCCTCCCCTTCCCCCAACCCCGACAGACAGACACCAGTGTGTTGTTCCCCTCCCTGTGTCCATGTGTTCAACTCCCACTTATAAGGCAAGAACATGCACTGTTTGGTTTTCTGTTCCTGCATTAGTTTGCTGAGAATAATGACTTCCAGCTTCATCCATGTCCCTTCAAATGACACTATCTCATTCTTTTTTATGGCTGCATAGTATTCCATGGTGTGTATGTGCCACATTCTCTTTATCCAGTCTATCACTGATGTCTGCCCATATTTTAATAAGTAATTCTTGAGAAAAAAAATTCTTATTACTATTAGGAATGGTAAAAAATCACAACAGATCTCAGTAATCTCAACATTGGTTCTTGATATGAACTGCGTCTGTGACTAACCCTGCTCTCATCTCCAATCTTCTGTTTTTGCATTTCTTTCATCCTCCTTTCAGAAAATAAGTAGAAAATAGGAAGTGAAATTTGAACTCAGTTAAATTTGCTCTAATAGCTTCTGCCAACAATTTGGAGGTGGTAAAGGTCAGATAAATAAAATAAGATTTAAGGCTGTGCTTTATGTCAACGGTCCATGCTACCCATGCAAGCTTGTGCAACCCGCCTTTTGTTGTTGTTTTCTGTTTTGTTTTGTTTTGTTTTAGGCTTTTAGCAGCTGGAAGCCATGGTTTTTAGTTTCTGTCTCTACTAATAAGCAGAAAAGAGAGATAAGGAAGGTGCTTTACTAGCCCAACCAGAAACAGAAACTGAGAATCCATGATTGTATTCTCTCCCTTGGACACCCCTGGATGGCTTTCAGGATCTGGGGTTAGGTGGTGGAGAGAGGAGGGAGGATATCCCCTAAGGGAGGTAAAATGCATTTATTTCTGTTAAAACTATCAGGCTCACATATAAGTCTCCAAAGGAAGGAAAGGTTTATTTTGAGGAAGTTGCCTCAGGCACCTGCAATACACAACAATAACTTGCTGGTTTTTGTAAAGAACATGGGTATACCATTTTAGACAAGCAATATGGACTATCAATATAATTAATTACCTAAGAGTCAAAAGACCCGAATTCTAGTTTCAGCTTAAAAGCACAGACTCTGGGAGTCAGACAAATCTAGATTTAGATCCTTGCTCTTCCTGGCCAAGTGATCTTAAACAAGTTTCTTCACCTCTCAGGGCCTTAGTTTAATTTGTAAATTGTAAATAATATATTCTACGTGCCTGGTTCAAAGAGCAGTAATGAAAATCAAAGAAAATAATACATATATAACCATTATACCAATATAGAACTAAAGCATAAATTAGGGAGCATAACTGAAAGACCGGAATGATTAAATTATTTCTAGTACTTTGGAAGTGATCTTTTGCTAATTTATTTTATTTGAAAACCTGGCACAAATGCAATATCATCAAACAAATTTTCAATCAGAATTCTAAAAACAAAAACAAACAAACACACACACACACACACACACACACACACACACACACACAGCACTTTGAGAGGCCAAGGCAAGAGGACTGCTTGATCGCAGGAGTTTGAGACGAGCCTCCACCACCTAACCCCAGATGCTGAAAGCCATCCAGGGGTGTCCAAGGGAGAGAATACAGTCATGGGTTCTCAGTTTCTGTTTCTGGTTGGAACATAGGGAGACCTCGTCTCTACGAAAAATAAAAAATGAGCCGAGCATGACGGTGTGCATCTGTGATCCCAGCTAGTTGGGAGGCTGAGGTTGGAGGATCACTGGGGTCCCAGGGTTCGAGGCTGCAGGGAGCCATGAGTGCGTCACTGCACTTCAGCCTGGGTGACACTTAGACTCTGTCTCAAAACAAACAAACATAGATGTACTTATCCCTCTACTATAGATTAAAATTATTAATTTTTTTTTTTACCTGGCAATTATTCAGCTCTTGAATAACTTCCTTGTTTTCTTTACTGATGTCACATACACAGATGAATTCTGCTTCTCTATGACCTTTAAAAAACTTCTCACGGATTCTTTGCACAACAGCAGTTGCTGACCGGCCAGAGGGAACGGAGCAGTTTTCAATATCCCAAAAAACTCCAATGGGGGGTAAGTTTTCTAGCACCTGTCCAGCTACTGCAACTTCTGGTGACCCTTAAGAAATGTTAACATTTTCAATTACTTGTAGTGGAAAATAAATGGCAAGTTAAAACAAGATAATAAACTACCTATCATTCTTAGTGGTAGAAAAACTAAATTATTAATTAATGCTAAGTTTTAAGGCTACAAACCTCACTGGTTGACCTAATAACCAATCAAGCTGTCAAAGTATCACTCTAAGAGATTATTCCTGTTCTTCAGGAGAAGACAAATCTAAAAGTCAAGTGACTTTAAGCCCACAATAAATCCATCTCAAAGCATGAGCCATTCTGACATTAAGCAGTGATGCTTCTCTGAACACAAGCACATTAACTGACCGGATATTGCAGCTCCAGGACCCGACTTTCAAAGCTTAGCCCACACTTATCTACCTACTTGGTATTAACCAACACTGAGGAGCTGACAAAGGGTGAAGCTGTTACTGTTGTTGATTTTGAGTTAACGCTGCATTAACATCTGATTTAATATTTTAAAAATGTTTTCAAAACGTCACATTAACTACTTTTTAGGGAAATTATTTTAACTGAGAACTCTTTGGTTTTCAAATACTGTTTTTAATCAGCCATTAGTAAATTATTCTAAGCACTTCTAAGGAGTATACCATCAACAAGTGTGATTTCCAACCTAAGGTGACACCAGGTCTTTTCCAGCACTTTTATTTCTCCTGATATACTACCAATTTTTCTATACACAGCTTCTGTGTATAGCCTCGGCCCAACATAAAGGGCAAATGACTTCCTGGTCCATAATAATAAAAAGATTTCTACCAAGATATGGAATTGGAGACTCACATACACAGTAGCTTTAGAACCATAAGGAATCCTTCAAAGGTGATTAAATGCAATGTTAGTATCAGATATTGAAAGCTATTTAAATATGCACATTTTATGCCATACTGTCATTTACCAAATTTTGAAGCAGCTTTGCCTAGACTGGTCGCCAATAACAACGTGGTCTCCTTCCCTGTTCCTTTGGTTCCACAGCCATTACACAGAGAGACAGCAAGAGGTGCAGGTTGAGTATTTGGAGGTGGTATATTTGGCCAGACTTTAGCCGCATCGATTATGCTATTTCTTGCTGGCTGTTTTAAATTTTTTTTAAAAAGGAGGAGGTGTCAGATACATCATTTCAGAAGCTGGAGTTATATACAACAACTGAAAACACACTCTTAAGTGTTTCACCTTTCCACTTGCTAGCCTCTAATAAAACGTACTTTCAAACCATCTTTCCAAGAACCATTAGCTATCAGTTCATAAATTCATTTCCAGAAGTGACTTGACATGATCAAGAAAGATATTCACATGGTCAGATCTTTACATGCTGGGGCATGAGTCTGCTGCAACGAAGACCTCACACATACTTTACATAAAGGGTAGTAAAGTCTCACTTGAACACCAATGTGACTGAGGCCAAGTTTCAGGTTTCCCACATTATTGCAAAAAGACAACACACAGTTATCTACATTACATGAATGGGCCCATGTGTAAGTTGAATGTAAGTTATAAGAAATCCATTGTGCTTTAGCCTTTAAACATAGAACACGAAGGCTTTGCCAACCTCGTTTGCAACAAGAGGCTCTAAAAGTATAAACTACAAAAATAATGACTCTCTACTTTTTTGAATGATCTCCCATTTTACCCTTTGTTTCTTTCAGAACCACCAAAAATTATGTTGATGGGGAGATTCCCCTATACCATGGGAGAATCTTCAACCCCATGTATAACAAAGACTTTTCAAGATAAGTCCACTTCAAAAGTCATTCCTCAATCCTCAGCTGCACCCGACGTAAGAAATAAAAAGATACGAACCTTGTTTAGACAGTCTTCGCAGTAAAGTGAGCCCTTTAAACAAACCGGAGGTACCACATTAAGGTGCAAAGAGTTGGTGCACAAGTGAGGCGTTAGCTCCGACTGTGAAATGTGCTCTTCCAAATGCCCCGGAGCCCCGCTTGTGAAATCAGAACAGGGGAAATAGCCAGCGGAGGTGCAGCCCTGCAGACTCGGAAACTGATGCAGCTTGTGCACATTACCATGACATGACTGGAAGTGGAGTTTTCCACAACAGGGCAGGTGTTTGCAGGAAGACAGGTTACTCTCTAGACACATGCTGGGAAAGTCACTTGCAATGCCTGCCAAATTGTTCCTAGCTGAGGCATTCTGGAGTGAAGATGCAGACTGGAAAGCAAACCCTGACCCTACCTGACACGTGATTGTCCTGGTGCTTTGCGAGTCTAACAGTGCGCCCGGGTGAATCAAGCTATTGGTACCTCCGCTACTGCCACCACCACCACCAAAACGCATTGGCGAAGTGGAGGGTTCATTAGGGCAATGAGCACAGCAGCTTACTTTAGGGACAGAAGAAAGCTGTATTTTAGGCTGCTGAAGAGAACGAATATCAGGAAGTGGGACTGCTGGAAAAAGCTTAGAGCCAGCATGAAGGGGTGATGGTACATCCTTTCGTTCCACAGCAACCTTCTTGTTCTCCATGTACTCTTTCTGAGAAAAGAAAATCAGAACATAAATTAATTTTATGAGGCCCGTGGTTTTTTGGTTACTCATATCTTACTGCATGCACAAACAGAAAGTGTTCTATTCTGTTACATCACTAAATCATAACTGAACAAAACGGAATCACAGTTAGCTAAAACCAGGAACATTCTTCAGAGAGGTCTGCAGGACGTGAACACTGGAACACACAACTAAAATTAAGACTACATTCTTCCTGAATTCAAACAGACTGGGGTGGGAGGGCCTGTTTACATCTTTAGCAGCCACCATGCCTCCCCAACCACGCCTCAGTAACTTCCTTTTGATAACTTCCCCTTGCCTCACAGAATCTTCTGAAGACAAAATACGTAGTATGAAAACAACCCCTCACAAACAGCATTCAATAAAGATGGCTAACACACACAGTGGTTTGAGGACAATACTTTTTTTTTTTTTTTTTTGAGACGGAGTCTCGCTCTGTCACCCAGGATGGAGTGCAGTGGCGCAATCTTGGCTCACTGCAAGCTCCGCCTCCCGGGTTCACGCCATTCTCCTGCCTCAGCCTCTCTGAGTAGCTGGGAATACAGGCGCCCGCCACCGCGCCCGGCTAATTTTTTGTATTTTTAGTAGCGACGGGGTTTCACCGTGGTCTCGATCTCCTGACCTCGTGATCCGCCCGCCTCGGCCTCCCAAAGTGCTGGGATTACAAGTGTGAGCCACCGCGCCCGGCCGAGGACAATACTTAATAGTTCCTCTGGTCAGGCCATAAGGGGTTTTAGTAAGATCCCCCAAAGGAAAAGAGTAAAGTTTCTTTTTTTTTTTTTTGAGACGGAGTCTCGCTCTTTCGCCCAGGCCGGACTGCAGTGGCGCGATCTCGGCTCACTGCAAGCTCCACCTCCTGGGTTCACACCATTCTCCTGCCTCAGCCTCCCGAGTAGCTGGGACCACAGGCGCCCGCCACCGCGCCCGGCTAATTTTTTGTATTTTTAGTAGAGACGGGGTTTCACCGTATTAGCCAGGATGGTCTCAATCTCCTGACCTCGTGATCCGCCCGCCTCGGCCTCCCAAAGTGCTGGGATGACAGGTGTGAGCCACTGGGCCCAGCAAAAGAGTAAAGTTTCAAACATAGATGAGATCAGCCATCTACCCAGATGACCCACCCATGTTGCTGATGACATTTCATAAACCCTAAGATATCATGACCTAAAGCCATAATGACAATTATATTGCAGCCAGTGAAAAGATTTAGAGAAATCAGAAAACTATCCGAGAAAAAGATGCAAGACAAATAGTTTGCCACATGACTCCAACACAGACACAGGAAGCCAATATATTACAAAGGTTCTGAGCAGAGCATCAGTGGCAGAGACCTGGGTTAGAATCTGATACTCAATAGCTGTATGACCTTGGGTAAGTTACTTAACCTACACTTTGGTTTCCTCATCCGTAAATTGGGAATACAATATACCTCCTAGAGTTGCTAGGAGGATAAAATAAGATAGAGCACATAGACCACCTGGCACAGTACCTGGCCACAGAAAGGGGACTGAACTCATCAGCCTTCACAGGCTGACTGCAAGAGACATGAAGATGAAGAGGGGGCCCTGCTACAGTGACTGAGACGTGCTCACCCTTCACAGCATACGAGGGTCCATCTGACGCCTACAATTCCACTCCTTTTGCTGTGATTCTACACTCACCTGGGAACATAGGCTCATCTGGAAGAAATGTGAATTTTCAGCTAAACTTTCCCTAAAAGGGAGGTAACAGCAATGGGGTGACCAGCCAATGAACTGCCCTCTTGGTAATTATAGTTCAGACTCAAATTAACACACTGGTATTCTGATTTATACAGATCAGGCTCATACAGGCAGGCTTATTATAAGTTGATCCCCTGAACCTACTCCATTCTGCATGCCGCTGACAAAATTGAGTTTCAAGATCTGTAAAGTTGACTGTGTAATTCTGAATTGTGTGACTCTGTGAGAACCAGATCTACCACCCCATCCCAGGAAGCCTGGCTTTTGATGTCAACCCTCATTGTCAACTGTCCCTAAAATAAAACACTACTAAAATGACCCAAATTACTTGATGTCTTGCAACAAAGACAACTATGTAGTGAAAACCTAGAGAAAATAGAGAATTAAACTGGTTTTTAAAGTTATTAATACCCAGCCGGGCACGGTGGCTCACGCCTGTAATCTTAGCACTTGGGAGGCCGAGGCAGGTGGATCACCTAAGGTCAGGAGTTCAAGACCAGCCTGGCCAACATGGTGAAACCCTATCTCTACTAAAATACAAAAATTAGCCGGGCATGATGGCGGGTGCCTGTAATCCCAGCTACTAGGGAGGCTGAGACAGGAGAATCCCTTGAACTGGGGACAGTGGTTGCAGTGAGCCCCGATCGTGCCACTGCACTCCAGCCTGGGCAGCTGAGTGAGACCCCATCTCAAAAAATAAAATAAAAAAAAGTTATTAATACCCTTATATAAAATTATAGTATAGTCTCACTTGAATCCCAAGTACAATAGAAAATAAGAAATAGAAAGGTGGTAACATGAGTGCATGAAATGAAATCAGGAAATGTCAAAATTGGCTGGGCACGGTGGCTCATGCCTGTAATCCCAGCACTTTGGGAGGCTGAGGCGGGAGGATCACTTGAGGTCAGGAGGTCAAGACCAGCCTGGCCAACATGGCAAAACCTCGTCTCCACCAAAAATTCAAAAATTAGCCAGGCATGGCAGCACAGGCCTGTAATCCCAGCTACTGAAGAGGCTGAGGCAGGAGAACTGCTTAAACGCGGGAGGCAGAGGTGGCAATGAGCCAAGATCGCACCACTGCACTCCAGCCTGGGCAACAGAGCAAGACTCCACCTCAAAAAAAAAAAAAAAAAAAAAGAAAATGTCAAAATCACAATGAGTAAGCAAGAAGTTAGAGACATAAATGTATACTGAGAAATAAATATTCAAAAGAAATCTCGAAGAAAAAAAACAGGCAGTGGATAAGCTCTTCTCAACCCTCCCTAGATTATAGACTCAAAACTCAAGAGGGCTACAGTAAAATACAACATATCTTGTACTTTCCTCTGATTTTACTCCACAATGTGGATTTTTAGTCTTTGTTACCTGTGACTTTAATGAGAAAGAAATCTTTCCCCAATTTTCACATTAAATATTTAAGGCATCTACTGTTACTCAGAGTGAAATAGAGGAGTTAAAAAATTGTGCTGTGCTCTCACATTATAATGTGGTATAAGGGGCAATACAGGAAAGATCTACAGAAAAATGTGGCACACACTCCAGGATGAGAGACTGTATCCCAGACCAAATGGACCTCTATCATCTATTTGGATGAGTAATCTGCTACGTCCTTAGTCTTACATATAGTTACCGTTTGGGGACTATGTGGCAGCGTCTGCTCAGGACGAGAAAAGCAATTAGAGAATTTCCAAAGCCATGGCTTAGCATCATTATCTTGTTGAAGCCATCCACGTGTTCTACTGCAGGAGTTCTCAGTTCCCTTTCCTTCCATCATACAGCCATGCAAAGTGATTCAACATCCTTTCATCTTTCTTTTCTTTCATTCTTCCACCCTGTTAAGAACAAGTAAGATTTGTGTTATTTCCTTGCATAAGTACAAATTTTACAACATACTAAAATGTGAAACCGCAGCTATATTTACAGTCCTATGGCTCTCAACAATTCAAATTTTTGTTTCCAGAGGAAGTCTCGCTCTGTCGCCCAGGCTGGCATGCAGTGGTACGATCTCAGCTCACTGCAACCTCCGTCTCCCGGGTTCAAGCGATTTTCCTGCCTCAGCCTCCAGAGTAGCTGGGACTACAGGAGCCCGTCACTATGCCTGGCTAATTTTTACATTTTTAGTAGAGATGGGGTTTCACCAAGTTGGCCAGGCTGGTCTTGAACTCCTGACCTCAAGTGATGCACCCTCCTCGGCCTCCCAAAGTGCTGGGATTACAGGCGTTAGCCACCGCGCCCGGCCAACAATTCAAATCTTAACAAATAAAATAATAATAATAAAATAAAGAAAAAACACAAAAGAATACCAGAGCATATTACAGGTTAATAAAATTTGGTAAACTTGGTTGACTGTTTATGCTTAAAATCTAACTATCAATCTGATTTTTTAAAAAAATCTATAATCTGCCATTCTTCATGTTTCATAGTTCTTCAAATAAAAAATGAACTCTCCATGAGTCCTGCTTCCTTTCCACATGTAACCATGCTTGAGAGAAGTGGCCATATCTTGGAAACTTGCATATTCCAGAGTGAGACTTCACCTCCTCACTTGGCTGGAATCAATTTTTTCTACAGTTTTTCTGAATTCTTTTTGGCTCTCTCTGCCTAAAGACTCTGCTCAGGAAAGTCAAAAGTTAACAGAAGAGAGCATCTAATCTGAGTAAAAGAGCCACCACCACATCCTCACTGACAACTATATGTAAGATTTTAAAATTGATTTAAGAGCAACCTCTTGCACTGTTTCCTTGATCTGAGCATGAAAAGTCCAAACTAAGTGGCCTCTGTGGACTTTGAATTTGATTTGCTACAGAACAAATTGAACCAATTTCTTAGTTTACTAATGATGAAAGTGCAATCTGATATACCACCAAAAATCTGATAGAAAAATCTCAGGTCGCAGACGTGTTATATCTATGCCAGGGCAACAACACTCTTACAGGTCTTAACAATAAACGCAAGCGAGGCACCGTGGCTCAGGCCTGTAATCCCAGCACTTTGGGAGGCCAAGGTGGGTGGATTGCTTCAGCCCAGGAGTTCCCAACCAGCCTGGGCAATATGGCAAAACCCCATCTCTACAAAAAATACAAAAAATTAGCCGAGCATGGTGGTGCATGCCTGTAGCCCCAGCTACTCAGGAGGCTAAGGTGGAAGAATCACCTAAGCCTGCGTAGGCAAGGCTGCAGTGAGCTGTGATTGCACCACTGCACTGCAGCCTGGGCAACAGAGTGAGACCCTGTCTCAAAAACAAACAAAATTACATGAAATTAAAATGTCATGGTCCATAAATAAAGTTTTATTAGGAAACAGACACACTCATTCACTTAAATATTGCCTATGACTGTTTTTGCATTCCAATTGCAGAGTTGCAAAGAGAGTCTCTGCAAAGAGACTGTATGGCCCACAAAGCCCATATTTACTAGGTGGCTCTTTCGTCAGCCTGGGCGACATAGCAAGATCACAGCTCTAAAATAAAATAAAGTTCAAAAAATTAGCATGGTGTGGCAGCATGCACCTAGTCCCAGCTACACGAAAGACTGAGGTAGGAGGATCTCTTGAGCCCAAGAATTTGAGGCTGTAGTGAACTATATTGTGCCAATGGCCCTTCTGCGTGGGCAACACAGTGAGATTCCATCTCTAAAAACATTTTTGTTTTAAAGTTTCTGTTTCCTCCTATGCAAAATGTGGGTAATTTCTCCCCTGCCACTGCATTACAGAGAAAAAAAATTAGATAAACGAACCCCACTGTCTATTTTCACCACTGTATCTCCTGTGCCAACCAAAATGCTCCCTACTCTGTAAATACAAAGTAAACATTACCTACTACACACTATTGGGAGTGGTTAATTTGGAGACAGGGATGGATTTAACTGCTACCACTGATAGTAAATCACGATTCTTGTCTTTCCTATTAGATGCAGGTTTTATGTCCCCCAAAAAGCTCCTCTCAAAATCATAAGAATCTGTGATTTCACGGTGTTCATAACTTAAACATTCTCTCAAACTTTTTCAAAGCCAAATCCTGAAAGTGAGCTAACATTCACAGTATAATCTAGTTTACAAGGTATTTTCACTTAACATTACTTATGTCTTCATTCAGCAAATATTTACTTAGTATCTACTATGCAGCAGGCCTGTGCTTGGCACAAGGAATATAATGATGAAAAAAACCCAGATAGTGGGATCCTCTTATATAATTTTTGCAATAATTCTGTGAAATAAGACAGGGGAGAAATTAGCTACATTTTTGCAGAAGAAGAAGAAGAAACTTAATGAAGTTTTGTAGCGAGCCTGACACAAAATTAGGCTTGTTCACCCCCTTTCCACTACATCAAGGTGCCTTCAATACTGCTCAATACAAGCGATTAAAAGTAAAAACTTTCAGGTGTCTGCACCCTGAAAATTTCCCAAATATTATCCACGAAGCAACTTAGGTAGCCAAAAGCAGGTTCTGTTTGACTTGAGCGACAGTCTCCTTTCTGTCACTCTCTCCAAGTCTTATGAGCAATTCAGTGAGGAGAGCATAGGCTCTGTCGACCGTCTGCATTTTGGTCTCCAATTCGACTGCGGTGCAGCTTTGGACAACTCACAACCTCTCTGAACCTCAGATCCCATCTCTAAAATGGGTGTGATAATAATAGAAACCACCTTACAAGGCCGTCGTTTGGATTACATGAGATAATCCACGGGGAACATTTAGCAAATGTTGTTTCCTTAGCACCCAATCTAGTCCTTGACCCCGCACCACCCCATCCCATTATCGTTTTCTCCCCCGTAGCTCTTCTGTCCGAAACGGCCTTTTTAGCTTATTTTATTATCTTTCTCCCCCATTTAGAATATAAACTCCATGACAGCAGAGACTATGTTTTCTTATTCACTATTCCATCTCCTGTCTTTAGTACAATGCCTGGCATATTTTAATAAATAACTGTTGAACGAATAAAGCTTAATAAATAGGAAAACAGTTTAGGTTTCAATACACCGATATGCAAAACAAGAATATTTACCGCTCAGAGAAGTCCAAAAGATACAAATGCAATTGGACAGCTCTTGGTAATACCGGAAAGGTGCTTGAGAAACTCTAAAAGGTGTATCACGAGGTCGCGTTACAACTACTAGTGAGAGTGGCGGAAGCCCTAGACACTGTCCGTCAACCCTGAGACTACACCCTATGGGTTGCTAAAAGGCCGAGGAGAATGCAAAACGGCCAGGGAGGGGGGAGTGCGTTGCAAAAACACCCGCCCCTTTCCTTCTCTCTTAACCTTCCAGCTGTGCACTTCACTCCTGGAGGGCCCCACCAGGGGTCAGACAGGGGCAGGCGGGGAGCCAAATACCCTCGGAGGGGAACAGCGGCGCCAACAGTGACAGTAGTGAATGGACCCAAAAGGGAGACAAGCCAACTCTTTCGTGGGGGTGCCCAACTGGCGCGTCCCAGTTAGCCAACCTCCCCTCTCCACCACCATCCCACCAGCAATAGGCGGGGAAAGATGGGGCACTGTCCTCCGTCCGCCCCGCTGGCC
This sequence comes from Hylobates moloch, assembly GCF_009828535.3. NCBI lineage: Eukaryota > Metazoa > Chordata > Mammalia > Primates > Hylobatidae > Hylobates > Hylobates moloch. The sequence goes on along the minus strand of NW_026652298.1, from coordinate 27,224,420 downwards.
TGGGAGCAGAGCCTGCCGGGGTCTGGTCGCACAGCTGTCTGCAAACTCACCTCTGCCGCCGGCTCCACCTCCGCTCACATTCCGGCCCCGCCGCCTTCCCCCCGCCCCCCCAGGCCCTTTGTTTTGATTCCCGACTCCGCAGCTCCCGCCGCCGCCGCCAAGCGCACCCTCCACTTCCGCTTCCGCACCGCCCCGCCCCTGTCGCAAAACCGACGCCCTTCTCTCCTCTTCGCCCCGCCCCTTCCTTGCCCCGCCTCCGCCGCCGCATCCTGTCCGCGTGGGGCATGCTGGGAACCCCGGGGGGGGCGGGGCCTCGCGGCCCTGCAGCCTCGTCAGGCTCAGTCCCCTCCCGATAAACCCCTAAATAGGGACTTTCCCGGGGGGTGACCCTGGCTTTTTTGGCGAAAACCCCCAGTTTAAGGAGGCCTTCCCCCTGGCTTCACGTTGTGGAGTCGAAAGGAACCTTGAAGCGGAGAGTGAGAGCTCGTGACGTGGACCCGAGGAAAAAACCTGCCAACCAGGATTTAATAGAATTCAGCTCTTTCAGGCTTTGGAGGGAAGGCGATTTGAACGTGATTTCAATGAAAAACCCGATATCTTCGGCTTTTTTTTTTTCCTCTCTCGGGTCTCGTCACATGATGGTCCTACTTTATTTTTAAAAACTGAATGGCGCATATTCCCCAGCATCCTAAATCTAGTGCAACCTAGTGGCAAGTGGAGAAAAAATAACTGCCAACCCGGCTTCCTGCGAGGTCCCTCGGAGTTCTCGCAAAGTTGCGAGCCAGCTGGCAAAAATACAGTGTGTGGAAAGACTCAACTGGACATTGCCACCAAGAATCAAGAGATTTTGGGGGACTGCAGCAAGAAAACGTTATTTTTAAAAGCTCTGCTCCAAAGCTGGTTACAAATGAATACTGCGTTTCCAGTGACAGGTTGGGCAAGCAGAAAGGAGATCTTATGGTTAGTTTCAAACACTTTGTGTTTTAGGTGGCCAGATATGCTGTGTGGTTTGCTTTAAAAAAAAAAAAATAGGGCCCCACAATCTTCACGTTTCCCTGGAATAAAAAAAATTTTAAGACTCAGCAAAAGGGTGATTTCTGAAACTACCAGCTGATTACTATTTTCTGTTGCAAATTAGGAGAAAAGCAAAGCACATATTGTGTAAATTAGATCTAGACACAATTTAGGATGTGCTAGCTGCTAGCTGAATGCTACCTTAGAAGTTTATTTTTAAAGTTTGCCCAGAAACAGGTTGACTTTGCAAAAGAATCGGTAAGTCGAAATTGCCACACGAGAATATTTTCCCCAAAAAAATTCTTACTGGGAGGTTATTTCAATAGGCAATCCCCATTACGTGGGGATTAACACATCCCTGTAAACATCCTTGTAGACGGGTATTGTGGAGGGCTGGATCAGACATGTAGCTGAAGAATCTTTTGTGCCTGTATTTAATTTTCCAGAAGGCAGATGACAAGCACACATCCTCTCCCTGCGTAGGTATTTATTACTGCTGACTAAATCTTGACTGTGGGCCGGGCGCAGTGGCTCAGGCCTGTAATCCCAATACTTTGAGAGGCTACGGAGCAAGGATCTCTTGAGCCTACAAATTTGAGACTAGACTGGGAAACAGTGAACCCGTATCACTATTTAGAAAAGAAAAAGAAAAAAATCTTCATTGTGTCTGTGTATAGCTAGTATTTTCCAAGTGGAGATTAGAATAGATGAAAAACCCGTTTCTAGCGTTTTGGCTTTTTTCAAAGTACCAAACAAATATGCTACTCTTCAGAGGTGTTTTTTCCCCATTTTATTTCAGTTGAGTATGTTTCAACACAAGCCATATTAACTAAAAATCTTAAGAAGGTAATTGTGGGTTTCTAATTGCTTTTTTTAAAAAATAGTTTTTAGCCAGAAAACATAAAAGAATGCAGACACATTTCCTTTTTTTTTTTTTTTTTGAGACCAAGTCTTGTTTTATTGCCCAGGCTGGAGTGCAGTGGCAGGATCTTGGCTCACTGCAGCCTCTGCCTCCCAGGTTTAACCGATTCTCGTGCCTCAGCCTCCTGAGTAGCTAGGATTACAGGCGCCCACCACCATGCCCGGCTAATTTTTGTGTTTTTAGTAGAGATGGGATAGTGCCATGTTGGCCAGGCTGGTCTCGAACTCCTAGCCTCGAGTGATCCTCCCGCCTCGGCCTCTTTAGGATTACAGGGCTGAGCCAACGAGCCTGACCACATTTTCTTTATATGTATATTTTTTTCTTAGATTGCTTTTTACCAAGCAGACACATTTTGTTTGACTTAGCTTGGCATTCTTTCGAGTCCAAAGCTGTAACTGGTCACAACAAGTAAATGTAGTGATTAAAAATGGGCGGGGCATGGTGACTCATGTCGTAATCCCAGCACTTTGGGAGACTGAGACAGGAGGACCCCTTGAGGCTCGGTGTTTAAAACCAGCCTGAGCAAAATGGCGTGACACTTGTTTCTATTAAAAAAATTTTTTTAAACAAAATAGTCGTATTAAGTGGAAGGCTAATAAAAGTCTGAATTACAAATACTTTTAAAAGAAATGTAATTTTATTGCTGCTTTCTAAAGACTGGGAGCCTAAGCAAAGTATACCAGCCCTTAGAAGGAGACAATTATGAATCAAAATACATAAATTTTCTCTTAAGATATATTTTAAGTATATATCCTCTATTAATTGTATTTTTGTTTCTTTGCTGGGAAAACTTTAGAGAGTACAGGTAACTTTCAGTTTTTCCCTTGTCCAAATTATAATCTTCACATTTATTAAAACTGAAAGACTTTTGTGTGCTATTTAAGTAGCTACTTTACATGCAATTCAGCTTTTCAGCTAACCAAGCTGTTATTAAAGGAGTTTCTCCCCGGAAGCCAATCTTCTGCCTGTGTTAGGTTCAGTGGTTTGAATTAATAAATGATCATGGAAGGACCTAAGGAAGTTAAATTGAGTTATCTGCTCAGCGATATTCCAAAGCTACAAGGAAAACAAACTGAGTTTAAAAAGAACAAGAAAAATATTTTAAAGTACACCAAAATTTTCCTTTCATTTTTAAGGTTTTACCCAATGACAAACCTATTTCCCTAAATGTTGTTCCCAAATAAGACTTTAAGGATTACTATTTCAATGCCCTCTCTTTTTTCTTTATGGAAAATTTGGGAAATGGAGAGCCAACTAGTTTAAATACCTTGATCAAAGCCATTTAGGCAACACCAGTACCTCATCAGTTTGTGCTTCGGTTTCTCTGTAAGCTGAGGTGATTAGTTCCTGTCCAGAAACTTCACAGAGCGGTTAGGGCCAAATAAAATTCCGAGGGGGTCAGGCGCAGTGGCTCACACCTGTAATCCCAGCACTTTGGGAGGCCGAGGCAGGTGAATCACTTGAGGTCAGGAGTTTGAGACCAGCCTGGCCAACATGGTGAAACCCTGTCTCTACTAAAAATACAAAATTAGCTGGACGTGGTGGTGCACACCTGTAATCCCAGCTACTCAGGAATCTGAGGCAGGAGAACCGCTTGAACCCAGGAGGAAGGGGTTGCGGTGAGCCGAGATCGTGCCATTGTACTCCAGCCTGGGCAACAGAGCGAGACTCCAAAAAAAAAAAAAAATCCAAGCGGGGGATAATACCAGCTACTTGGGAGGCTGAGGCAGGAGAATCGCTTGAACCGGGAGGTGGAGGTTACAATGAGCCGAGATCCCACCACTGCACTCTAGCCTGGGCGACAGAGTGAGATTCCATCTCAATAAATAAGTAAGTAATAAAATTCCTAAGGGGAGGCTTGGTGTGGTGGCTCATGCCTGTAATCCCAGCACTTTTGGAGGCTGAGGCGGGTGGAGCACTTTAGGTCGGGAGTTCAAAACCAGCCTGGCCAACATGGTGAAACCCCGCCTCTACTAAAATAGAAAAATTAGCTGGGCATGGTGGTGAACACCTGTAATCCCAGCTACTCGAGAGGCTGAGGCAGGAGAATCGCTTGAACCCGGGAGGCGGAGGTTGCAGTGAGCCGAGATTGTAGCACTGCACTCCAGCCTGGGCAACAACAGAGTGAGACTCTGTCTCAAAATAACATAAAATTCCAAGGGAGAAGGCATCAGACATAGTAAAGTGTGAAGCAGGATGTAAATGATTCATTAATGTATGGGAAGTTTCCTGAAAAACATTTGGTACTTTCCTTAAACCTGTTGATAGGTGGTGGGGTTCCCCTTTGTGCCTCTAAGCAGTTTTTAGGAATTAGCAACGAGTCCAAAGTAGAATTTGAGAAAGGCTGTTCTAAGCATAGCATGAAGGCAGGAGTGGGGTGGGAGACCCTGTAATCGCTAAGATCTATTTGCCTCTAGCATAGTGCTGAAGAAGGAGGGTTTAGGAGTCAAAGCCAGCTCTGACGCCTGATTTGTTAATTACTAGTTGTAAGACCTCAGGCAACTCAATTAACTTCCTGCACCTTTATTTTCTCTTTTTTTTTTTTTTTTTTTGAGACGGAGTCTCGCTCTGTCACCCAGGCTGGAGTGCAGTGGCGCAATCTCGGCTCACTGCAAGCTCCGCCTCCCGGGTTCACGCCATTCTCCTGCCTCAGCCTCTCCGAGTAGCTGGGACTACAGGCGCCCGCCACCACGCCCGGCTAATTTTTTGTATTTTTAGTAGAGACGGGGTTTCACCGTGGTCTCGATCTCCTGACCTCGTGATCCGCCCGCCTCGGCCTCCCAAAGTGCTGGGATTACAAGCGTGAGCCACCGCGCCCGGCTATTTTCTCATCTTTAACATGGATACAATAAAATGCTTTCCTGTGGTTCATCATCTGTGGTTCAATTGCATGGTCTCCTCTCTACAGTGGCCTTCCCTGAGTATAGTATCTGAAGTGACCCCTCCTAGCCCTTTGTATCAAATGAGCTTGCCTTAGTCATAGCACTTATTGATATCTGAAATGACGTTACTTTTTCTGCTTATAGATTTAGTGTGTTTCTCTCTTAACAATATAAGCCCTTTGAGGACAGGTACTTTGACTGTATTCACTGTGCTGTAAGGGTGCACTGTACAGAAGAATGCTTATAATGCCGGGTGCTGTGGTTCATGCCTATAATCCCAGCACTTTGGGAGGGAGGCTGAGGCAGGAGGATCATTTGAGCCCAGGAGTTCGAGACCAGCCTGGGCAACATGGTGAGATCTATGTCTCTACAAAAAAATGTAAAAATTAGCTGGGCGTGGTGGTGCACACCTGTGGTCCTAGCTACTCTGGAGGATGAGGTGGGAGGATTGCTTGAGCCTGGGACATCCAGGATGCAGTGAGCAGTGATTATGCCACTGCACTCCAGCCTATGTCACAGGGTGAGACTCTATCTCCAAAAAAAAAAATGCTTGATAATATATATATATTTTTAGTTTTTATGGGTACACAGTAGGTGTTTATGGGGTACATGAGATATTTTGATACATGCATACAATGCATCATAATCACATCAGGGTAGATGGTGTCCATCACCTCAAGCATTTATCCTTTCTTTGTGTTACAAGCACTCCAATTATACTCCTTTAGTTATTTCAAAATATACAGTACATTGTTGTGGACTGTAGTCACCCTGTTGTGCTCCCAAATACTAGATCTTATTCATTCTAACTCTATTTTTGTACCCACTAAACAGAACGTTCGATATTTGTTAATGAACATGTTATGACAGGATGTTTTACAAGAAAATAAAGAAAAAAAAACTCAAGCTAAGCATGGTGGCTTGATTTTATTTATTTATTTATTTATTTTGAGATGAAGTCTCCCTCTGTCTCCCAGGCTGGAATGCAGTGGTGTGATCTCCACTCACTGCAACCTCTGCCTTCTGAGTTACATGGCTCACGCCTGTAATCCCAGCACTTTGGGAGGCTGAGGTGTATCGCCTGAGGTCAGGAGTTCGAGACCAACCTGGCCAACATAGTGTAACCGTGTCTCTACTAAAAACACAAAAAATTAGCTGGGTGTGGTGGTGGGCGCCTGTAATCCCAGCTACTAGGGAGACTGAGGCAAAAGAATCGCTTGAACCCGGGAGGTGGAGGTTGCAGTGAGCCGGGATGGCACCATTGCACTCCAGCCTGGGCAACAAGAGGGAAACTGTCTCAAAAAAAAAAAAAGAAAAGAAAAAAATTATTTTTTAATTTTAATTTGTTAGTGAACAATTAGGGTTGCTGTGAGAATTGTGCCTGGCACACACAGCCATTTAGAAACCATGATCATCAGGCAGGGTGCGGTGGCTCACGCCTGTAATCCCAGCACTTTGGGAGACCAAGGTGGGTGGATCACCTGAGGTCAGGAGTTCGAGACCAGCCTGGCCAACATGGTGAAACCCCATCTCTACTAAAAATACAAAAATTAGCCGGTTGTGGTGATGCGGGCCTGTAATCCCAGCTACTGTGAGGCTGAAGCAGGAGAACTGCTTGAACTCAGAAGGCGGAGGCTGCAGTGAGTGGAGATCACGCCACTGCATTCCGGCCTGGGAGACAGAGGGAGACTTCATCTCAAAATAAATAAAATCAAGATCATTTAACAAATACATATATTATACTTACTATGTTCAAATTTCTGTTCTAAACGTTTTTACAAATGCTGTTAAGTCATTTAGTCCTCTGCATAATGTCGTTTTTTTTTTTTTTTTTGGTTTGTTCTTTAAGATGGACTCTTGTCCTGCCGCCTAGGCTAGAGTGCAGTGGTGTGATCTCGGCTCACTGCAACCTCCACCTCCCGGGTTCTCGCGATTCTCCTGCCTCAGCCTCCTGAGTAGCTGGGATTACAGGTGCGTGCCACCACGTCCGGCTAATTTTTTGTATCTTTAGTAGAGATGGGGTTTCACCATCTTGGCCAGGCTGGTCTCGAACTCCTGACCTCGTGATCCGCCTTCGGCCTCCCAAAGTGACCACCGCGCCAGACCCATAATGGCGTTTTATAGATGGGGAAACAGAGTCATAGAGGCTAAACAACTTTCCCAAGATCACACAGGTAGTAAGGGGCACAGCTAGAACTCAAGGCCAAGTTTATGACCAAATTCTGGTGCACTACCTTCTCCTGCCTCTGGAGAAGATAATGATGCTGAAGATTATACTTTGGGTGTAAAGGAGTAGGAAGGGCACGGGGCACCGCTAACTTCAGTGGGCCTGAATCTTTGTCTTTCCTTCTGATTTGAAGAAAGTGCAAGAATGGGAAAATGCAGTCGGAGTGAAGGAGAGGCCGGCGTATTTTCCTGAAATGCGCGGCCTGCAAGCCCAAACCCGTTTCCCGGGTGTCCAGGCAGCGTCCTGCAGCATCTCCAAGGCCCGCCCGAGCGCCCCAGCCCAGCGCCCAGCAGCCGGCGCCTCCCAAGTCCCCTCCGGCCAGGAGCCTCCGCCGCGTGGCCGCGTGGCCGCGCCGCACCCAGCTTGGGAAAAAAGTTTCCAAAGACGCTGCTCTGCGCTGATTGGCCGAGGCGGGCGCGCTACCGTGGAGCAGCAGCCAATGGGCGGTGCCGACCGCGGGCGCCGGTGCGGGGGCGGGGTCCGGAGGGCCGAGGCCGCAGCGCCCCTAGCAGCCTTTGCTGCAGCCGCCGCCGCCTTGTCCTGGCTGCCCCTGCTCGGGTAAGTGCGGGGCTGCGCGGGGCTGGGGTCTGGGTGGCTGTCCGGGGACCTCCACCGCGGCTGAAGAGCTCCTCTGCCCCGCCCCAGGACCCCGGGACCCCGGGCCACCGCCTGGCGGGGACCCCCATGCCCCTAGCTTGCGCGTCGCTTCCCGGCGCCTGGACTTCCCCGCTCCCCGGGCTCCAAAGTCCCTACTCCCTGGAGCCTCCCGTCCTAAAAAGTTAGGCACTGAGTGCCTTGCCACCCGTGCGTCCCTCGCGCCTGCCCCTCGCCCTTGGCAACTTTGTTTCTCTTTCTGCGCTGGTCTTTCTCCCACCCCGTTGCCCTCTCCTCCTTCCGGGACTTCCTGGGTGGGTGGCTCAGTCTTGCCCGTCCCCAAACCCCGCTGCCAGGCTGCATCCTCTTTCTTCTCTTCCTCCCTCTCATACTGTCCTAGATGCTCCTCGTTTCTTTTCTCTCTCTCTCTCTCCTACCCCTCCATCCTGCCACCCCCTTCCCTGCGACCCCAGATCCCCCGATTGCAGCGCTGCCCCTGCCCTCACACCCACTGTCCCGGCCCTACAGGCCTCTTTCCAAAAACCCACCCCGCTCCCTCCCTCCGGGAACATGTTTGGGGCAGTCTCCTCTCCGCTTTGCTCCCATCTCTGCCGCTGGACGGTTCAGGTTTCTTCGACAGCACATTGGGGAGGGATTGGGTAAAGGACGAAAATGCTTATTCCGCAGCTTGAATGATGGCTGGGCTCACCTGAGTCTCTGAGGTCCTGGGAAACCCCGCTGTCACCTTGACACCGCTTTTGGGGAGGCGACTTTATCTTCTCCGAGCCATGTCAGGCTTTCTGCCTCCGGAGGGCCTGAGCTTCCTTGATTGCTTTGCCCGTGGTTACTACCAGGTTGTGCCTCTTAATTTCTACTTTGAGCCTCAGGCCCCTTTTAACTTTCTAAAGAAAAGGACTTTGCAGCACGACCTAGGCAGGTTCATCATTTTTAGTTTTGTTATAGTGTATTCTAGGATAGGATGGCATTTTAGGACATGGGTCGGGTGTTTTGAAGATTAATTAAATCCCAGCTACTCCCCAAAGCCTCTTATTACCCAACCACCCCAGCCTCCATCACCTCGTTGGTATACAACCCGTTTTTGTTTTTTTTTGTTTTTTGTTTTTTTTTTGAGACAGAGTCTCACTCTGTCGCCCAGGTTGGAGTGCAGTGGTGCGATCTTGGCTCGCTGCAGCCTCTGCTTCCCGGGTTCAAGCGATTCTCCTGCCTCAGCCTCCGGAGTAGCTGGGACTACAGGTGCGTGCCACCACGCCTGGCTAATTTTTTGTATTTTTAGTAGAGATGGGGTTTCACCGTGTTAGCCAGGATGGTCTCGATGTCCTGACCTCATGATCTGCCCACCTCGGCCTCCCAAAGTGCTGGGCATGAGCCACCGTGCCGGCCTACAACCCATTTTGAGCCTTTCCTCTTAGTATGTGTTTTGTGTAGGATTAAATGCAGATGATCTGTGCCGCTGAAGTCTCGGGGGCCTTTGATTCATATTTTATTCCATGTTGGATAGCAGTTTGTTAACTTCACTTACTCTGTTAGGATGTTATTTTTGTTTCCAAAGTGTGTTATTTATTACTATATTTATTTATTTTTTTATTTTGAGACGGAGTCTTGCTCTGTTGCCCAGGCTGGAGTGCAGTGGCGCGATCTCGGCTCACTGCAACCTCAACCTTCCAGGTTCAAGTGATTTTTCTGCCTCACCCTCCTGAGTAGCTGGGATTACAGGTGCGTGCCACCATGCCCAGCTAATTCTTAGTAGAGATGGAGTTTCACCATATTGGCCAGGCTGGTCTCAAACTTCTGACCTTGTGATCTGCCCGCCTCAGCCTCCCAAAGTTGAGCCACTGACCCGACCCTATCATTATTATTATTTTTTTATGTAGAGGCAGAATCTTGCTTTGTTGCCCAGGCTGGTCTCAAATTGCTGGGCTCAAGCAGTCCTCCTGCCTTGGCTTCCCACAGTGCTGAGATTACTTACAGGCATGAGCCACTGCACAGAGCCCAAAGTGTGTTCTTCTGCCTTAGAATGTGTGAGCCGAGAAATGACACTCCTTTTCCTCACAAGGTAATTTCCTAACATGAGCATTCCTGTGTACAGAAAGTTTGTGCCTGCAGCTAGTACTACATGTGCACCTCGTGCAATGGATGTAGGTGCTTTTTGTCTGCCTCCTTCAGCAGTGCCCAGCACTTAGTAGGTGTTCAAGAAATGTTTGAAAAGGGCTGGAGGAGGCAAAACCACAGTAGGAAAAATTCTTTCCCTGGCACTTGGTTCAGTAGAATTAAATTATCCTGGAACAATAGCTATTTTATTTTTTGTCTCGATCTCTCAGGCTCAAGCACTCCTCCTGCCTGAGCCTCCCAAGTAGCTGGGACTAAAAGCACATGCCAGCATGCTTGGCTAATTTTTTTTTTTTTTTTTTTTTTTTTTTTAGACGGGGTTTCCCTCTCCTCCCGAGCTGGGGGCGTCGTGGTGGACCCGCCTCGGCCTCCCAAAGTGCTAGGATTACAAGTGTGAGCCACCACGCCCGGCCTGCTTGGCTAATTTTTAAAATTTTTTTGTAGAGATAGGGGTCTCACTATGTTGCCCAGGCTGGTCTCGAACTCCTGGGCTCAAGCGATCCTTCTGCCTCAGCCTCCCAAAGTGCCTGGGTGGGGGAGAGCCACGGCGCCTGGCCTAAGCTTTTTAAAATCTCTAAAGCAATCTATGCTTACTGTATATATGTGTATGTAGTTTACGTTAAAGCAAGGTGTCAGGTACAAATCCACGGGGCTTGCTTTACCCCCATTCTGGTGCATCCTCCAGACCCTTTTCTATTCTGTGTGCAGAGGGAAATAAACAAAAATGGGCACCCATTTTTAACATATCCTGAGCTTTCTTCCATATTAGTCCATACAGTTCTTAACAACTGCATTGTTTTCCATTCAGTCCTCTGTTGACGTTGAGGTTTCCAGTTTTCCACATTAGTGAATGATGGTGTGCATCTTTGAACATGGGTCCTTGCCTGCCTAAGTATTTTTGTAGGTTGATCATTATAAACTTGGAAAGCACAAAGACAGAAGCCAGGCTTGCTGACTCTTGACTGATGTTGCCCCAGTGATGTCACTTCTGCAAAATGCAAAGCCTGCATCCTGGCTGTCGGAGCATGTGTGGACATTTGGCAGCTTCTTTCTCTTCCCTCCTGCTCTTCTGTTTGTTTTGATTGGGAAGGATACGGAGTGGGGATGGAGAAGGGTGTTGAGTTAATTATTGATGGTTTCTGTATGTTTATTGCTCCTGACTAGCAGTGCTGGCTTTCTTCTCTTAGAGGAAAGCTGAAAGAGATTGCTTTGCTTTTTTCCAGAGTTTTAAAATCAGAGGTGTGTGTCTCGAGTGCATTTGCAGACTTTTTTGTTAGCTTTAATCATGTAAAACATGCAGAAAAAAAAAAAAAGCACGTGGAAACAATTTTTTTTTTTTTTTTTGAGACGGGGGTCTCGCTCTGTCACACAGGCTGGAGTGCTGTGGGGAGATCTCGGCTCACTGCAACAGCCGCCTCCCATGCTCAAGTGATTCCCCCCACCTCAGCCTCCTGAGTAGCTGGGACCACAGGTGTGCATCATCACACCTGGCTAATTTTTTGTATTTTTGGTAGAGATGGGGTTTCACCACGTTGCCCAGGCTGGTCTCTAACTCCTGAGCTCAAGTGATCTGCCTGCTTCACCCTCCCAAAGTGCTGGGATTACAGGTGTGAGCCACAACACCCGGCTGGAAACAAATTTTTGAAGGAGGCGTAGATCTCCATTGTGCGAAATAGATACTTTTTGTACCACTGGGTCTTAGTTTGTCGTTGTTCCTTGCATGATCCCATCAGATTTGTCCCTGGGGCATGATGGTGTGGTGGTGTATTAAGAACGCAGGTTAGTGGCACACAGATGAAATAAATGCATGTGGGATCCATTTTTAAGATAGCAGGTGCAAAGTTGTATATACTGAGACTAGGCATTAACACTTGCCTATTACAGTGCCTTTTAAAACACTATGTGAGGGACAGGCACGATGGCTCACACCTGTAATCCCAGCACTTTGGGAGGCCTAGGTGGGCAGATCACCTGAGGTCAGGAGTTTGAGACCAGCCTGGCCAACATGGCGAAACCCCATCTCTCCTAAAAATACAAAAAATTAGCCAGGCGTGGTGGCGTGCGCCTGTATTCCGAGCCACTGGGGAGGCTGAGGTAGGAGAATCGCTTGAACCTGCGAGGCAGAGGTTGCAGTGAGCTGAGATCACACCACTGCACTCCAGCCTGGGCAACAGAGAAAGAGATTCCGACTCAAAAAAAAAAAAAAAAAAAAAGACTGTGGACCAAATGAAACAAGTGAATCTGATCTGCAGTCAGTCAGTTTGCAACCCCTGGGAAACCTTGGACTTGAATGCAAAGACCCCTTGAACTTGGATCTAGTTTGCCTCTGCTGCTCACATGCATGTTTAGAGATGGCCAAAGCATACGGTGTTTCTGCTTCCAAGAAACAGAGTGGTTGTCCTGTTTAGCCATCTCTTACAGTCGCACAGCTTAGAGAGGATAACGTTTGCAAACAATTTTTGAAATGTCTAGCACACAGCAAACAGAAGGTCAAATTCAGTACTTAATGCTGATAAAATAAGAGAACCCTTACAAGTCATCTTGCCTGCTTTCTGCCACAGAGAGTAGTGCAATAGAACTTTCTGACATTTTCATGTTGTTTATTTATTTTTTGAGACAGAGTCTTGCTCTTGTGCCCAGGCTGGAGTGCAGTGGTACAATCTCTGCTCACTGCAACCTCTGCCTCTGGGTTCAAGCAATTCTTGTGTCTCAGCCACCCAAGTAGCTGGGATTATAGGTGCGCTCTACCACGCCTGGCTAATTTTTGTGTTTCTAGTAGAGACGGGGTTTCACCACGTTGCCCAGGCTGGTCTCGAACTCCTGGGCCCAAGCAGTCCACCTGCCTCAGCCTCCCAAAGTGCTGGGACTACAGGCGTGCATCGTGACGTCCTGCTGATTTGTGTATTTTTAGTAGAGATGGGGTTTCACCTTGTGCTGGTCTCAAACTCCTAGGCTCAAGCAATCTGCTCACCTCAGTCTGCCAAAGTGCTGGGATTACAGGCATGAGCCATCGTGCCCGGCCTCTCTCTGACATTTTTGAATGGCAAAGGCAAAAATCTTATACTTTTAAGATTGCTGTTTTATGATAAAGTGAAGTGCAGCTGTTACTTCTTTCTTCTTTGCCTCCAGCATCTCTCTTCCGTAAGGATTGTTTTTAAAATGTAAGAGTTTTTGGTTGAAATGCTGTTCCTGTGGTTTTTGTCTCTTGGTTGGAGTGAAAGATTTTGCAGGCTGTGATATAAATCCAGTTCTCTGCTTAGTTTCTCCTCAGTCCTTGAAATCCAAAACCAGATCCCTCCCATCTGCCCGTTGTAATTAGAACCTGCCCCACAATAGACGCACCTCCTAAAACATCTCGGATTCATTTCTTTCCTGAGGATTAAGTTTTTAAACCTTCCTGGCCAAGATAACAGTGTTTTAAGAAGCTCTTTTCTTTTATTATTATTATTATTATTATTATTATTATTATTATTATTACTCTTTTTTTTTTTGAGACGGAGTCTTGCTCTGTCACCCAGGCTGGAGTGCAGTGGCAGGATCTCTGCTCACTGGAACCTCCACCTCCCGGGTTCAAGAGATTCTTCTGTTTCAGCCTCCTGAGTAGATGGGATTACAGGCATGCGCCACCATGCCCAGCTAATTTTTGTATTTTTAGCAGAGATGGGGTTTCACCATGTTGGCTAGGCTGGTCTCGAACTCCTGGCTTCAAGTGATCTACCCACCGTGGCCTCCCAAAGTATCGGGATTACAGGCATGAACCACCGCACCCTGCCAGGCTTGGGTGTTCAAGGAAGAGAAAGAAGGCAGTGTGGCTGGGACATAAGTGAATGAGAGGTGGTAGGGTAGGAAATGTGTAGAAAACTATGCAGGGGCCTGATCACATTGGATCTTGCACATCTTTTTCCAAAGCTCTGGAGGAGTCAGTCTGCTTTTGTTGTTCCTGGTTCCTCACTTCCGTACTTTATTGTATGCTGACAACCTTCCATACCATAGGACTGAGACTGCCCTCAATAGGATCACCAGTGTCTTTTTTTTTTTTTTTTTGAGGCAGAGTTTCAGTCTTGTCCAGGTTGGAGTGCAATGGTGCGATCTTGGCTCACTGCAACCTCCGCCTCCTGGGTTCAAGCAATTCTCCTGCCTCAGTCTCCCGAGTAGATGGGATTACATGTGCCTGCCACCACGCCTGGCTAATTTCTTGTATTTTTCGTAGAGATGGAGTTTCACCATGTTGGCCAGGCTGGTCTCGAACTCCTGACCTCAGGTGAACCACCCGCCTTGGCTTCCCAAAATGTTGGGATTACAGGCATGAGCCAACGCACCCAGCCACCAATGTCTTAATGGCCACACAGTGCTCATTGATAGATGCCTTGGCCCTGGGCTATTGTTGCTATAGAATTGGTTTGATGACTACATATTAAATGATATCTGGGCTCATTAGAGCTTATGGTTTGAGCAGGGACTCCTTGGCCTAGGTTTATGCTGCTTCTGGCTTTGTTAATGACTGCTATTAACACTCTACCCCCTTTTTATTTTTTTGAGTTGGGCTCTTGTTCTGTCGCCCAGGCTAGAAGGCTGGAGTGCAGTGATCTTGGCTCACTGCAGCCTCCGCTTCTCAGGCTTAAATGATTTTTCCTGCTTCAGCCTTCTGAGTAGCTGGGACTACAGGCGCGCACCACCGTGCCCGTTTAATTTTTGTTTTTGTTTTTTTTTTTTAGTAGACACGGGGTTTCACCATGTTGCCCAGGCTGGTCTCAAACTCCTGACCTCAGGTGATCTGTCTGCTTCGGCCTCACAAAGGGCTGGGATTACAGGCATGAGCCATTGCGCCAGGCACCACTCTACCCTTTTGACTTTGAGCAAGTAAGGTCATTGACTCCATGCATTCATTAGGATTCCTGCGTGGCAGAAATCTAACCCCAACTGGTATAACCAAGACAAGGAATTGATTATCTCATAACCTTAAATCAGGTGTGGCTGCATCTAGGTGTTCAAATGATATTGTCAGGACCCAGGCTCTCCATCCCTTGGCCCCGCTTTCCTCTGTTTTGGCTTCAGTCTCAGGCAGGCTCTCCCTTGTGATAGCAAGATGACCACCGGCAGTTTCAGGCTTACCTCCAGCTTCAGGCTTACCTTACCAACCCTAGTGGAAAGAGAGTTTCATTTTTGACAGCTGTGCAAAAGGTCTGGACCTGGGCCTTCACTGGCTCAGTATGGATTAGGCCCATCCTTAAGCCAGTCATTGGCTCAGCATGGATTAGATCCATACCTGTCACTGGCTGAGCATGGGGGTTAGGCTCACCCAGTCATTGGTTCTGTGTGAATTAGGCCCATCTCTGTCATTGGCTGAGCATGGGTTAGGCTTACCCTATCATTGGTTCTGCGTGAATTAGGCCCACCTGTCATTGGCTCAATATGGGTGAGGCTTACCCTGTCACTGGTTCTGCATGAATTAGGCCCACCTGTCATTGGCTCAATATGGGTGAGGCTTACCCTGTCACTGGTTCTGCATGAATTAGGCCCACCTCTGTCACTGGCTTATCGTGTGTTAGGCCCACCCGTGAGCTGATCACTAAGGACATGAGTAGGCATATGCCTCTTCCCAGATGCAGAGGATGATGTCAGATCCCTCTGAACTCATGAAATGAGTAGGTTATTCTTCCAAGGGAATATTGTGCTGTCACAGAGGATGGAAAAATGAATGCACATCTGGAAAAAACAAACAGAAAAAACTACAAATCATTAGCTTTGTATGACATTTATTTATTTTTTGTTTGTATGTTTTTGAAATGGAGTCTTGCTCTGTTGCCCAGGCTGGAGTGCAGTGGTATGATCGTGGCTCACTGCAACCTCTGCCTCCCGGGTTCAAGCGATTCTTGTGCCTTAGCCTCCTGAGTAGTTGGGATGATAGGTGCCTGCCACCACACCCATCTAATTTTTTTATTTTTAGTGGAGACAGGATTTTACCATGTTGGCCAAGCTGGTCTTGAATTCCTGACCTCAAGTCATCTGCGTGGCTCAGCCTCCCAAAGTGCTGGGATTACAGGCATGAGCCACCACGTCTGGCCAGCTTTGTATGACATTTCGCCTTTCTGCCTTGATCAAACTTTCAGAGAATCTGCTTCCCAGAGGGATGGGTGGGTCGGGAAATAGCATGTTTTCTCTGAATGAGGGAAAGGATTGAAAAAGTAGGAGGGAGAAAGGATGTGAATATGGGTCCCAACAAACGTAGTTATCGGTAAGTTTTGTGCTTGAATCTAGGTACAATTGTGCATTTCCTGGTTCTGTGTGAATTAGGCCCACCTCTGTCATTGGCTTAACATGGATGAGGCTCACTAACTTCCACCAGAAGTTAGTAGTGGTATCTGTGTTGACACTTACATGTTTAGCCTAATGATTTCATGTTTTAACCAAAACTATAGCTTGTTGGTTATATCTTCGAAAGTGACGGTTTTTGTCCTCAGGGATACACACCAGCCTCTGAGTTCTCTTAAGGAAGAGACCTTGGACACAATCTTTTTTTTTTTTTTTTTGAGGGGGAGTCTCACTCTGTCCCCCAGGCTGGAGTGCAGTGGTGCAATCTTGGCTCACTACAACCTCTGCCTTCTGGGTTTAAGTGATTCTCCTGCCTCAGCCTCCCGAGTAGTGGGGATTACAGGCGCACACCACCATACCTGGCTAATTTTTATATTTTTAGTAGAGGCGGGGTTTCACTGTGTTGGCCAGGCTGGTTTCAAACTCCTGAGCTCAGGTGATTCACCTGCCTTGGCCTTCCAAAGTGCTGGGATTACAGGTGTGAGCCACTGTGCCTGGCCTTGGACACAATCTTTTTTTTTTTTTTTTTTTTTTTTTTGAGACGGAGTCTCTCTCTGTCGGTCAGGCTGGAGTGCTGTGGCGTGATCTCGGCTCACTGCAACCTCCACCTCCTGGGTTCAAGCGATTCTCCTGCCTTAGCCACCTGAGTAGCTGGGACTACAGGTGCCTGCCACTGTGCCCGCCTAATTTTTGTATTTTTAGTAGAGATGGGGTTTCACCATATTGGCCAGGCTGGTCTCGAACTCCTGACCTTGTGATCCGCCTGCGTCGGCCTCCCAAAGTGCTGGAATTACAGGCGCGAGCCACTAAGTCTGGCCTGGACACAATCTTATTTGGATGCCTCATGCCCTTTTGACAAGCTCAGAGCCTCAAATAAATTCAGACAGGCTCTATCAACAGGGAGTATACAAACCATTAGCCCAACTGTTAATAGAAGTCTGCTTTCCTGCCAGGCATGGTGGCTCACACCTATAATCCCAGTGCTTTGAGAGTACAAGGCAGGAGGATCGCTTGAGCCCAGGAATTTGAGACCAGCCTGGGCAACATAGTAAGACCCCATCTCTTAAGAAAAAAATTAGCTGGGCGTAGTGGCGTACACCTGTAGTCCCACCTAGTCGGGAGGCTGAGGCAGTAGGATCACTGCCGCCTAGGGGTTCAAGGGTGCAGTGAGCTATGATTGTGTCACTGCACTCCAGCTGGGATGACAGATTGAGACCCTATCTCTTAAAAAAACAAATTGCTTCCCTCACCTCTGCTGTGAAACAGCTCACAGTCCTGAGAGCCAAGGCCCTTACCACCCATCCTCTAGCTGTTGGCTAATTTGTTTCATCTTCTTTTAGGGAATTCTCCAGAATTCCATCTCCTTCCTCTTTTTCACCTCCCAGTTACTCCTGCACTCAGTTCTTCGTCTTTCCTCCTCCACTGTGTAGAAACTTTTCTTGCTCACACTGCCAGTGACCGACTTTCCCTCAGCCTCGTGGATATTTTCCAGCCCTTATCTTCCCTGCTTCTCTGTTGCATCCCTGTGACACTGGAATGTTTCCCTTTTTTCCCTTGAAACCACCCACTCCCAGGACAGCACAGTCTTCCTGATTCTCATCTCTCTCACTCCTCATCTCTCTCACTCTGTTTCTTCTCTGCCTCCTTCAGTTAAACTGCCCACCTTTCCAATATTGGCATTCTTCACTGTTCCATACACAGTCCCTAGGAGATTCTCTCATCGTCACGAGGAAAAGAGAAAAACCAGCTACAGATGCATGACTTTCAAATGGATATTGTTGACCCAATTTCAACCCTGAGTTTCAGCTCCGATATTGCATCTTGGTGTGTCATGGACATGTCAAGCTGTGAATGTCTGAGACTGGGTTTGTTATCTCTCCTTAACCCACCCACCTACTCAAGAGTTTTACTTTTTTTTTTTTTTTTTTTTTGAGTCTCGCTCTGTCGCCCAGGCTGGAGTGCAGTGGCGCCATCTCGGCTCACTGCAAGCTCCCCCTCCCGGGTTCAAGCCATTCTCCTGCCTCAGCCTCCTGAGTAGCTGGGACTACAGGTGCCCGCCACCACGCCTGGATAATTTTTTGTATTCTTAATAGAGACAGAGCTTCACCATGTTGGCCAGAATGGTCTTGATCTCCTGACCTCGTGATCCACCTGCCTTGGCCTCCCAAAGTGCTGGGATTACAGGCGTGAGCCACTGCGCCCGGCCGAGTTTTCCTTTTGATAGTTCTTTTTTTTTTGAGACAGGATCTTGCTCTGTTGCCCAGGCTGGAGTACAGTGGCATGGTCATGGGTCACTGCAGCCTTGACCTCCCCTTGCCCCTCATCCTCTCAAGTAGCTGGAACTACAGACACACCACCATGCCCAGCTAATTTTTGTATTTTTTGTAGAGATAGGGTCTCACCAGGTTGCTCAGGCTGGTCTGGAACTCCTGGGCTCAAGCATTCCACCTGCTTTGGCCTACCAATGTGCTGGGATTACAGATGTGAGGCACTGCACCCAGCCACCTTCTGGAAGTCTTTATCTCTGGTGATGGGGATGGTGGCGGCACCTGATTGCCTAAGGTAGAGCCACAGAAGATGTCCTCACCTCCTTTATCTCTCTCCCCTGCCCCCAAAAGTCATAATTCATCAAGTTCTGGTTAAGTTTGCCTTCTAGGTATTTTTGGAGTCCGTTTCTATCCCCTCCATCTTCATTCCTACTTTCTCTTTTTTTAGACAAGGTCTCACTCTCTTGCCCAGGCTGGAGTGCAGGGTACCGTGATCATAGCTTACTGCAGCCTCAAACTCCTGGACTCACATGATCCTCCTTCCTCAGCCTCCAGAGTAGCTAGGACTACAGATATGTTGTACCACACTGGTCTAATTTCTTAAAAAGTTTTTTTTGTCAAGGTAGGGTCTTGCTGTGTTGCCCAGGCTGGTCTTGAACTTCTGGCCCCAAGTGGTCCTTTTGCCTTGTCCACTTGGCCCCAAGTGGCCTCCCATAGTGCTGGGATTATATGTGTGAGCCACTATACCTGGCCTATTCTCATTTTCAAATTCAGGCCACCTTCCTTTCTCTTTTCTTTTCTTTTTTTTTTGAGATGGAGTCTTGCTCTGTCGCCCAGGCTTGAGTGTAGTGGCACGATCTCGGCTCACTGTAAGCTCTGCCTCCCAAGTTTGCGCCATTCTCCTGCCTCAGCCTCCTGAGTAGCTGGGACTGCAGGCACCTGCCACCATGCCCAGCGAATTTTTTTGTATTTTTGGTAGAGATGGGGTTTCACCGTTTTAGACAGGATGGTCTCGATCTTCTGACCTCTTGATCCGCCCGCCTCAGCCTCCCAAAGTGCTGAGATTACAGGCGTGAGCCACCGTGCCCAGCTGTCTTTTATTTTTTAAATAGGATCTCACTTTGTTACCCAGGTGCAGTGCAATGGCACTATCTTGGCTCACTGCAACCTCTGCCTTCTTTGCTCAGGTAATCCTCCTATCTCAGCCTCCTGAGTAGCTGGAAACACAGGCATGTGCCACCACAGCTGGCTGATATTTTTCTATTTTTAGTAGAGACAGGGTTTCTCCATGTTACCCAGGCTGGTCTCAAACTCCTGGGCTCAAGCGATCTGCCTGCTTTGGCCTGTCAAAGTGCTGGGATTACAGGTGTGAGCCACTGCACCTGGCCTCCACCTTCCTTTCTTTCTTGCATTGCTGCAGGAGCTCCCCATCTTAGGCCTTATCCTTCCTCTGCCTGTCCATGGCCACCAGGACCAGCTTTTTAAGCAGGAAAGCCCATCATATCACATCACTCTCTTACTTAACTTCCTCCAATGGTTTCCCATTGCCACTAAGTTTCTTAACATCTTGCAAAAGCCGTCTGTGACTTAGCCCCTTTATTTCAGTCTGTCCAGGTTCCCTTCCACTCCTCACCTTTCAACCCAGGCATACCAGACTCCGTCTAGCTCCCCTACAAGTGTCTGGCTGTTTCTCATTCCTTCTTCCCCTACTCAATTACCATTGCCTTCCAGTTCTTTCATATTCTTTTTTTTTTTTTTTTTGAGACAGAGTCTCATTCTGTCACCCAGTCTGGAGTGCAACGGCACGATCTCGGCTCACTGCAACCTCCACCTCCCAGGTTCAAGCGATTCTCCCGCCTCAGTCTCCTGAGTAGCTGGGAGTACAGGTGCCCGCCACCACGTCCGGCTAATTTTTGTATTTTTTTTAGTAGAGACGGAGTTTCACCATATTGGCCAGGCTGGTCTCAAACTCCTGACCTCATGATCTGTCTGCCTCAGCCTCGCAATGTGCTGGGATTACAGGCGTGAGCCACTGTACATGGCTCTTTCATATTCTTTCACATGCTCCTCGTGTGTCATCTCTTCTAGGAAGCCTTCCATGACTCTCAGGTTGAGTTTGGAACTTCTTAAATATCCTGGGCACTGATAGAAATGTATTTTCAGGTGCATACATATTTCAAAACACACCAATGTGTATACTCAAATATATGCAATTTATTGCATGTCAAAATCCTGTGTACATTTCTGTGGCTACACTAGGCACATAGTTTTATCATAATTTACATGGGGGTTTTGGGTGCGGTGGTTCATGCCTGTAATCCCAGCACTTTGGGAGGCTGAGGTGGGTGGTTCACTTGAGGTCAGGAGTTCGAGAGCAGCCTGGCCAACATGGCGAAACCCTGTCTACTAAAAATTAAAAAATTAGCCAGGCGTGGTGGCGCATGCCTGTAATCCCAGTTGCTGGGGAGGCTGATGCACAAGAATCATTTGAACCCAGGAGGCAGGTTGCAGTGAGCTGAGATCACGCCACTGCACTCCAGCCTGGGTGATAGAGCAAGATTCTGTCTCAATAATTATAATAATTATTTTATGCGTAATCTCCATTCCAGCCCCCACTCCCCAGCTCCCTCCACCAGGCCGTGAGGCCCCTTTAGGGAAGGCAGGCATCTTGGAGACATTTTATGTGGCTCCCTAGGTCCTTTAGTAGGTGCTCAGTAAATATTTCCATAGGGATATACATGAGCCTTGATGTTAACCCAGGGAATATAACAGGTGAGTGGATTGTCTTTTGTTTGGGTTTAGCTTCAGATTTTTGGCAGTATTTAATCATTTAACTCAGCATAAAGTTTGTTTGTTTGTTTATTTATTTATTTATTTTTGAGACAGAGTCTCTATCACCCAGGCTGGAGTGCAGTGGTGCCATCTCAGCTCGCTGCAAGCTCAACCTCCTGGGTTCACACCATTCTCCTGCCTCAGCCTCCCGAGTAGCTGGGACTACAGGTGCCCGCCACCGTGCCCGGCTGATTTTTTGTGTTTTTAGTAGAGACAGGGTTTCACTGTGTTAGCCAGGATGGTCTTGATCTCCTGACCTCGCGATCCACCCGCCTCAGCCTCCCAAAGTGCTGGGATTACAGGCGTGAGCCACTGCACCTGGCCAAGTTTATTTTTTTTCTGTTAAAGGGGATCAGCTGTTTAACCAGATGTGGGTAATCATTTTAAAATCTTCTCTCCTAGACACCATGCCACAAGGAGAGTGATCTCTTCCCCTGTTTTCACAATGGAGGACTCCAGAAAGACTTTCAGCTCTGAGGAGGAAGAAGCTAACTATTGGAAAGATCTGGCGATGACCTACAAACAGAGGTCAGTCCGAGTTCACCTCCTTTTCCTTTTTTTTTTTTTTTTTTTTGAGATGGGGTCCTGCTGTGTTACCTAGGCTGAGGGCGGTGGCTATTCCTAGGCACGATCATAGTGCACAGCTGCCTTAAATTCCTGGGCTCAAGCGATCCTCCTGTCTCAGCCTCCCAAGTAGCTAGGACTCTAGGTGTGCTTCACCAGGCCAGGCTTTTTTTCGGTTTGTAGAAACAGGGGTCTCGCTATGTTACCCAGGCTGGTCTTGAACTCCTGGACTCAAGTGATGCACCTCTGCCTCCCACAGTGTTGGGCTTACAGGTGTGAGCTCTCTTTCTTCTATAAAAAGAACAGCAACCATTTATTGCAGGCCTATTATGTGCCAGGCAGTGTGAAAGGCTTAACTTATACTATCTCAAAACTGCCTGTGAAAAAACTATTAGCACCCCATTTAATAGATGAAGAAACTGAGCCTCAGTAAAGGCAGATAACTTTCCCACAGTCACACAGCCAGTAAGTAGCAGAGCTGGAATTTGAACTCTAGACCTATGGTCCTGATTATCCTACTATGCTACTTTCCATTTTATTTTCTTATTTTCTTTTACTTCTTTTTTTTTTTTTTTTTTGAGACAGAGTCTCACTCTCTTGCCCAGGCTGGAGTGCAGTGGCACCATCTTGGCTCACTGCAGCCTCCACCTCCTGGGTTCAAGCAATTCTCATGCCTTAGCCTTCTGAGTAGCTGGGATTATGGGCACGTGCCACCACACCTGGCTAATTTTTTGTGTTTTTAATAGAGACGGGATTTTGCCATGCTGGCCAGGCTGGTCTCGAACTCCTGGCTTCACATGATCTGCCCGTCTCACCCTCCCAAAGTTCTGGAATTACAGGCATAAGCCACCATGCCTGGCCTTCCATCTTTTTTTTTTTTTGGGACAGAGTTTTGCTCTTCTTGCCCAGGCTGTAGCGCAATGGCATGATCTCGGCTCACCACAAGCTCTGCCTCCTGGATTCAATCGATTCTCCTGCCTCAGCCTCCTGAGTAGCTGGGATTACAGGCATGTGCCACCACGCCCAGCTAATTTTGTATTTTTAGTAGAGATGAGGTTTCTCCATGTTGGTCAGGCTGCTCTCGAACTCCCAACCTCAGGTGATCCACCTGCCTCGGCCTCCCAAAGTGCTGGGATTACAGGTGTGAGCCGCCGCGCCTGGTGTCCATCTTATTTTGTAGAAGGGTTTTTATCAGTTCCTAGATGCCACATCTGGTAAGTTCTTTGTGCACAGAGAAAGAGCTTTTCCCTATGCCTAGCAAAATATATTGCTGCAGATTTTAAGATTTGAAACTCGTGTTTTGGTCAGTGCTCATATCTGGGAGGTGTTTGTGTGTGTTTGCTTTGGCACTGTTTTTATTTCTAATGGGTCTTTATAATTTATACATAGAGGCCTTATTCCAGTCCCCTTAGTTTCTTTCATTTATTGAAAAATTATTTTAGGGCCAGGCACAGTGGCTCACATCTATAATCCCAGCACTTTGGGTAGGCAGATCACTTGAGCTCAGGAGTTTGAGACCAGCCCTGGCAACATGGCAAAACCCCATCTGTACAAAAAATACAGAAATTAGCAGGCGTGGTGGCATGTTCTTATAGTCTCAGCTACTTGGGAGGCTGAGATGGGAGAATTGCTTGATCCTGGGAGGTTGAGGCTGCAGTGACCTGTGATCGCACCTCTGCATTCCAGTCTGGGTGACAGAGCGAGACTCTATCTCAAATAAATAAGTAAAAATTATTTTAGAGTCAGGGTCTCACTGTGTCACCCAGGCTGAATTGCACTGGCTCTTCACAAGTGTGACCCTATCTCACTGCAACCCCTTGGCCCCCAAGTGATCCTCCTGCCTTAGCCTCCCAGGTAGCTGGGACTACAGGCGTGTGCCACCATGCCTGGCTGATTTTTAAACACATTTCTGTAGAGATGAGGTCTTACTATGTTGCCCTGGCTGGTCTCGAACTCCTGGCCTCAAGTAATTCTTAATGAGCCACTGTAACTAGACCTTCCTACTTTCTTTATTCTAGTTTGACTTAAAGGTAATTCAGGCTTGATATTTAAAAAATGTTCCTTGAATTTGGCCAAGCACGGTGGCTAACGCTTGTAATCCCAGCACTGTGAGAGGCCGAGGCGGGCAGATCACCTGCAGTCAGGAGTTTGAGACCAGCCTGGCCAACATGGTGAAACCCCATCACTACTAAAAATACAAAAATTAGCTGGGTGTGGTGCTGCATGCCTATAGTCCCAGCTACTCGGGAGGCTGAGGCAGGAGAATCGCTTGAACCTGGGAGGCAGAGGTTGCAGTGAGACAAGACTGCAGCACTGCACTGCAGCCTGGGCAATAGAGCGAGACTGTCTTCAAAAAAATTATGAGGTGATGATTAACAATTCTGCTGTAGGGCAGAAAATACGCAAGAGGAACTCCGAGAATTCCAGGAGGGAAGCCGAGAATATGAAGCTGAATTGGAGACGCAGCTGCAACAAATTGAAACCAGGAACAGAGACCTCTTGTCCGAAAATAACCGCCTTCGCATGGAGCTGGAAACCATCAAGGTGAGGGGCTGAGAGGAAGTGTGCTCAGGTGTAGACAGGCTTCCAACATAGGCATGGCATGCTTGGCTGGAAGAAGGAACCCTGCAATGAGGGACTCCAGACCCTAGGCCCATGCTCATCTCTGGAAGGGCCTGTGGGGCAGATGTGATCTTTGAACTCTTTGTGCCTCTAGTGGGTGGTGCTTTTTTGTTTTTTCTTTTTTGAGATGGAGTTTCACTCTTGTTGCCCAGGCTGGAGTGCAGTGGCGCCATCTCGGCTCACTGCAACCTCCACCACCCAGATTCAAGTAATTCTCCTGCCTCAGCCTCCTGAGTAGCTGGGATTATAGGCACCTGCCACCATGCCTGGCTAATTTTGTATTTTTAGTAGAGACAGGGTTTTATGTTGGCCAGGCTGGTCTCGAACTCCTGACCTCAGGGGATCCATGATGGGTGGAGCTTTGAGAAGCAAGTCACACACATGTTCCCATGGACTTTCTTGGTTGTCTACACCGATTTTATAGGACACATGGCAGGGAGACTTTTTTGTTTGAAACAGGGTCTTGCTCTGTTGCCCAGATTGGAGTACAGTGGCTGGATTACAGCTCACTGCATCCTGGACCTCTGAGGTTTAAGCAGTCCTCCCACCTGGGCCGGGTGTGGTGGTGCATACCTGTAATCCCAGCACTGTGGGAGGCCGAGGTGGGCGGATCACGAGGTCAAGAGATTGAGACCATCCTGGCCAACTTGATGAAACCCTATCTCTACTAAAAATACAAACATTAGCTGGGCATGGTGGTGCACACCTATAGTCCCAGCTACTTGGGAGGCTGAGGCAGGAGAATCACTTGAACCCGGAGGTGGAGGTTGCAGTGAGCTGAGATTGCGCCACTGCACTCCAGCCTGGCAACAGAGCACGACTCCGTCTCAAAAAAAAACCAAAGTCCTTCCACCTGAACCTCGGGAGTAGCTGAGACTACAGGCATGCGGCACCATGCCTGCTTAGTTTTTGTATTTTTTATAAAGACAGGGTTTCGCTGTGTTGCCCAGGCTGGTCTTGAACTCCTGGACTCAAGCAGTCCTCCTGCCTTGGCACCACAAATTGCTGAGATTACAGGAATGAGCCACCACCTGGCCAGGGAGACATTTTTAGGGTATGGAGGTGTTGCCAGAGTAATATTATCAGGTCCAATATTGTAGCCCTTAGCTACATTTGGCTGTTGAAATTTAATGAATTAAAATAAAAACTTAATTCCTCAGTCATAGTAGCCACATTTCAAATGCTTAGGAGCCACATGTGGCCCAGTGAGTTTCCTTAGTGGACAGAGGGGCTGTAGAACATTTCCTTCATTAACAAAAGGTCTGCTGGACTGTGCCAGTTCAGAGCAGGTTTCTCGACCTGGCTGCTGTTGACATTTGAGCCTGGATCATCCTCCATTGGGAGGGACTGAGGTTTGCTTTGCGGGTTTTTTGTTTGTTTGTTTTGTATTTTTGAGATGGAGTCTCACTTTGTCGTCCAGGCTGGAGTGCACTAGCGTGATCTCGGCTCACTGCAAGCTCTGCCTTGCAGGTTCACACCATTCTCCTGCCTCAGCCTCCTGAGTAGCTGGGACTACAGGCACCTGCCACCACGTCTGGCTAATATTTTTGTATTTTTTACTAGAAATGGGGTTTCACCGTGTTAGCTAGGATGGTCTCCTCGATTTCCTATCCTCGGGATCCACCCACCTCAGCCTCCCAAAGTGCTGGGAATACAGGCGTGAGCCACTGTGCCCGGCCTTTTTTTTTTTCTTTTGAGATGGAGTCTCACTCTGTTGCCCAGGCTGGAGTGCAGTGGCACAGTCTCACCTCACTGCAACCTCCGCCTCCCAGATTCAAGTGATTCTCCTGCCTCAGCCTCTTGAGTAGCTGGGATTACAGGCACCCTCCACCACACCTGGCTAATTTTTTTTTTTTTTTTTCTTTTTTTGAGACGGAGTCTCACTCTGTTGCCAGGCTGGAGTGCAGTGGCGTAATCCCGGCTCACTGCGACCTCCACCTCCTGGGTTCAAGCGATTCTCCTGCCTCAGCCTCCTGAGTAGCTGAGATTACAGGTGTGCGCCACCATGCCCGGCTAATTTTTGTATTTTTAGTAGAGACAGTGTTTCACCATGTTGGCCAGGATGGTCTCGATCTCTTGACCTTGTGATCCACCCGCCTTAGCCTCCCAAAGTGCTGGGATTACAGGTGTGAGCCACCACACCCGGCTAATTTTTGTATTTTTAGCAGAGACGGGGTTTCACCATGTTGGCCAGGCTGGTCTCGAACTCCTGACCTCAGGTGATCCGCCCACCTCAGCCTCCCAAAGTGCTGGGATTACAAGCGTGAGTCACCCCGCCTGGCCACATTGTGGGATGTTTAGCAGCATCCCTGGCCTCCACCCTCTAGATGCCAATAGCATTCCCCCTACCTCCAAGGTGGTGAAAACCAAAAGCACCTCTAGACACAGCCAGGTATCCGGAGACCCATTGCTCTGAAAGGTAAAGACCATGCTTTCTGTACATTCTGTAGGACTCAGCAAGGGATCACTAAGTCAACCCCATGCCCCAGAGACTGGCTTTCAGCCCTGCTGCCAGCCAGCATCACTGGGCCAGCTTCGTAAACATCCGACAGGCCTGAACCCTCTCTCCCCATCCCCATCTCCCCGCCTTGCTCTGAGATTCCATTTCTCAGTAAGTCTGGGTGGGGCCCTGGCATGTCAGTGTGGTTTTTTTTTTTTTTTTTCTCATTAAACTTCCCATGTACATTTTGATGAGCTGCTTCATAGAAGAGTCAAAACTGTGTGTGCCCAGGGCTAGGTGTGATGGACGGTGAAAGGGGAAGTGCTGGTTGCCTTCTTTGGGGAGACAAACCTAATGCCATGAAGCAGTTGGGGACGTGGAGCTCAGTCACAGAACTCTGATGTGGAAGGCTTTCAAGAGAAAAAGGACTGGCTGGGTGCGGTGGCTCACACCTGTAATCCCAGCACTTCAGGACGCCGAGGTGGGCAGATCACCTGATGTCG
The DNA here is from genome assembly GCF_009828535.3 of Hylobates moloch. NCBI lineage: Eukaryota > Metazoa > Chordata > Mammalia > Primates > Hylobatidae > Hylobates > Hylobates moloch. The sequence continues at coordinate 27,197,114 of NW_026652298.1, read as the reverse complement.
GGAGTTTGAGACCAGCCTCACCAACATGATAAAACCCTGTCTCTACTAAAAGTACAAAATTAGCCGGGCGTGGTTGTACGTGCCTGTAATCCCAGCTACTTGGGAGGCTGAGGCAGGAGAATCACTTGAACCCGCAAGGCGGAGGTTGCGGTGAGCCAAGATTGTGCCATTGCCCTCCAGCCTGGGCAACAAGAGCGAAACTCTGTCTCAAAAAAAAAAAAAAAAAAGAGAAAGGACTGCATGGGTTGAGGGAGGCTTTGTGGAGGGTGTTTGCAGGTGTGTGTGTGTTGCTGACACTTGGTGCTTGGGGGATGGGGCTGAAGGAGAGTTGATCTGTACCCATCACAGACGTGGACAAGAATGGGTGTCGGGTGGACCTTGGCAAGCCCAGCTTTACTAATGTATAGGAAAGGATGTGGGACCAGCAAATGGATTGGGGGTATGGGGCAGGGCAGAGGAGAGGTCCCAGATACGTCGAAGGTGGGCAGTGAAGCTGAAGCTTTCTTTTGGAGACCACAGAGTGCAGCTGGCTGTCTGCAGATCCATCTGCCCCATCAGTGTTGTTTGATCAGCCTTCAGGGGTTTTTGTTCAGCATTTCCCCATGAACATTTTCCAGCATATAAGGCTGAAAGAATTTCCAGTGAATACCTGTGTATCCACCACCACTTAGGCTCTACCAATAATATTTACCCTACTTGCCTTTTATTATAAATATTCTCATCCATCAAAATTTGTAAAGCTTCCTGTAAAAAGATGGATTCTGGCCAGGCATGGTGGTTCACACCTGTAATCCCAGCCCTTTGAGAGGCTGAGGAGGGAGGATCACTTGAGATCAGGAGTTGAAGGCCAGCCTGGGCAATATAGTGAGATTCTGTCTCTACAAAAAATAAAAATAAAAAATTGGCTGGACATGGTAGTGCACACCTGTAGTCTCAGCTACTCAAGAGGCTGAGGCGGGAGGATTGCTTGAGCCCAGGAAGTTGAGGCTGCAGTTAGCTATGATTGTACCATTGCATTCTAGCCTGAGTGACAGCAAAAGTTAAAATAAAACATAAAAAACCTGAGTAGTGGTTGCTTAGAACACACATTCTCAAGTTTCCCCCAATCCCTGTATCCCTGACACCAAGAGCTTAGTGTCACTTCTGCCTCTCCCTGTACTTGGCCCACTTCACCCATTTGTTAACAGCTGAACACCTGCTACACGCAATGAGGAATGATTATCGTCCTTTTTGTTGTTGTTGTTATTGGAGACAGAGTCTCCCTCTGTCACCCAGGCTGGAGTGCAGTGGTGTGATCTCAGCTCACTGCAACCTCTGACTTCCAGGCTTAAATGATCCTCCCACCTCAGCCTCCCAAGCAGCTGAGATTACAGGCACCTGCCGCACCACGCCTGGCTAATTTTTATTATTTTTTGTAGAGACAGGGGTTCATGTGCCCAGGCTGGTCTGGGACTCCTGAGCTCAAGTGATCCACCTGCCTCGGCCTCTGAGTGCTGGGATTACAGGTGTGAGCCACTGCGCTGGCTGATTATAGTTCCTAAATTGAAGGGGACTCTGGGTTGAAAAGCTGGGTAGGAGGAAGCTTAGTGGTATGAACTGCAGTTTGGAGAGGATAACAGGCCCTCTATGGATCCTGAGTAAAATATCAAGCAGTTACTAAGTAATTCTCTGCTTTAAGACTGAGTCCTTGGGCCTGGTGTGGTGGCTCATGCCTGTAATGCCAGCACTTTGGGAGACCGAGGCAGGCAGATCACGAGGTCATGAGATCGAGAGCATCCTCGCTAACATGGTGAAACTCCGGCTCTACCAAAAGAAATTAGCTGGGTGTGGTGGTGCGCACCTGTAATCCCAGCTACTCAGGAGGCTGAGGCAGGAGAATTGCTTGAACCTAGGAGGCGGAGATTGCAGTGAGCTGAGATGGTGCCACTGTACTGCAGCCTGGCGACAGAGCAAGACTCCATCTCAAAAAAAACAAAAAGACAACCCTTGAATCTACAAGAGACTCCTTCATTTCCAACCACATGTCAGATGCAAGAGACTCAGAGCGCACAGCACAGCGAAGAAACACGGTACCTTGGAATAATGAAGACCCTGCTACCAGCAAGTATTTGTCAGTCACCTAAGAGAAATATATTCAGCTGGGCCGGACTTCTTAACAACTGGCTTATTCATCACGGGTTGAATGAAAAAGCCTTTAAGGGACCAAACAGAGCATCTATTGATGCCCCCATCAGCTGACAGCTTATTCGAATTAGCCCCAAATGGCAGCACAACATTTCAGCAACAGGTTTTCATGTCCGCAGGTTCCAAGGAGATCTCTGAATCGCTAACGCAGGCAGTGGAGCTCACTTGCTGCGTCCTCCTGGAGGCTGCGTTTGAATTTAGGTTAATGACTTAAGAGCCTGTTTTATTTGGAGATGTTTCCAAATAAAGGGTGTGAGGCGATGAGAGCCACGCCTGGGAACAGGGCCTGGTCTGCCTCTACTTGCTGGGTGCAGATACTTCTTTGCTTACAGCTAGGAAATGGGGAGGGTGGTGCGGGCGGCAGCGGGGATGTGGTCCGCCCTCCCCATCCTTCCAACGCTGTAAATCATCTGTTTGTTCTTTCTTTGGAGTGTTCTTGCACAATGGCTCTCACCACACCTCTCTGGCCTAGGCACCATTACATCACCCTCCTGGGTGCATCCGGACTTTCTAGCAACGCCTTTGTTTACTTGATTGAGTAAAGAGGAGTTGGCCTTTTTTATTTTTAACTTTTAAATTAGACCTTGCGCCTTTGTTGTGGGAAGTGTTTTCTCTCATGCTTGTAGAATCTAGGATGGGTGTTTTGTGTTTTCGGTTTTGATTTTTTTTGAGATGGGGTCTCTGTCACCCAAGCTGGAGTGCAGGGGCACGATCTTGGCTCACTGCAACCTCCGCCTCCCAGGCTCAAGTGATTCCCCTGCCTCCCGGGTAGCTGGGACCACAGGCACATGCCACCACACCCAGCTATTTTTTGTAATTTTGGTAGAGATGGGGGTTTCACCGTGTTGGCCAGGCTGTTTTCAAACTCCTGACCTCAAGTGATCTGCCCGCCTTGGCCTCCCAAGTAGCTGGAACTACAGCCGTGCACCACTATGCCGGGCTAATTTTTGTGTTTTGGTTTCGCCATGTTGCCCCAGGCTGATGATTTTTTTTTTTTTTTTTAAAAGCATCGGCCTGGGCTAGAGTGCAGTGGCATGATCATAGTTTACTGGAGCCTCAACCTCCTGGCCTCAAGCAGTCCTCCCACCTCAGCCTCCCAAATAGCTAGGACTACAGGTGCATGCCACCACACCTGGCTGTTCTTAAATTTTCTGTAGAGACGGAGTCTTCCTACGTTGCCTAGGCTAGTGTGCCTCTGCCACCTGAAGTGCCAGGATTACAGGCATGAGGCACTGCACCTGGCTCTGGGTGTTTGGTGAAGGAAAGTAATTTGGAAGCGGAGCAGGAACAGAATCGAGAGAGCACGGGAGTGGGCAGGTGATCTGGATTGAAATGGTTTAGGGCTGGTTAGCATAATTGCTTAAGGACACCTGCTCAGGAGGCTGGGGTTTGATCTTGGCTCAGTCATTTGCTACTGGTTGACTCTGGGCTAGTTAAGTAATTGAGTCTCAGTGTTCATGTCTCTGAAGTGAAATTAAGCAAGACAACATAGGAAGTGTACTTAGTCTGGAGGCCGGCACAGAATAAGCATGTAAGGGATGTTATTGCTGCAGCTGGCAACAGGGAATCATTGAGAAGTGTGCTGGACTGTTCCTTTGGTAATTAACAAGATCTCTCTCCTTTTCTCTCCATTTCTCCCTCCCTCTACTCTCCTTTCCCCACTCTTCCCCTCCCTTCCTCCGTCTTCCTCCTCCCTTCTTTATTTTTTGTTTCTTTGTTTGTTTTGAGACGGAGTTTTGTTCGTCGCCCAGACTAGAGAACAGTGGCACAAACTCTGCTCACTGCAACCTCCGCCTCCTGGGTTCAAGCGATTCTCCTGACTCAGCCTCCCGAGTAGCTGGGATTATAGACACGCACCACCACACTTGGCTAATTTTTTTTGCATTTTTGGTAGAGACAAGGTTTCACCATGTTGTCCAGGCTGGTTTCGAACTCCTGACCTCAGGTGATCCACCTTCCTCAGCCTCCCAAATTGCTGGGATTACAGGCGTGGGCCACTGCTCCCGGCCTGTCTTTGTTTTTAAATAACCCAGAGATTGGAATGTTCCTTCTATTTTTCTCCATGCTACAACGGAGAGTCCTGGATCAAAAATTCAGAATAGTTGACTGTTGTATAAACCAAGTACATGCTGCTCTCCCATTGTTGGCACAAACAACAGAAGTCATTGAGATTCCTTTTTTGTTTGTTTTGTTTTGTTTTTTGAGACGGCCTGGTCTCACTCTGTTGCCTGGGTTGGAGTGCAGTGATGCAGTCACGGCTCACTGCAGCTTCAACCTCCCAGGCTCAAATGGTCTTCCCATCTCAGCCTCCTGAGTAACTGGGACTACAGGCGAGGCCACCATGCCCTGCTAATTTTTATTTTTTGTAGAGACCGAGTCTGGCTCTGGGCCAGGCTGGTGACTTTGTAATACGGTGATAATGTGTGGATGAGGCTTGGAGAGGTCCATGTGGCTTTCTTTGGCTGTGTACACATTGGGCAGAATGATTTGTCTGAAGATTGTTGGGGGCTGTAGGAACCAGGTTTGGGAGTGGGCAGGATTCTAGGTGCTCAAGGGACGGGGAGGTGGGAGGCACATAATTGAAACAGTTGGTCAGTGTGCCTGCCTGCCCGCCCCCTCCCAGTCCCCCGCCACCGCCGGAGAGTTTTGCTCTTGTTGCCCAGGCTGGAGTGCAATGGCACGATCTGGGCTCACTGCAACCTTCGCCTCCCGGGTTCAAGAGATTCACCTGCCTCAGCTTCCCAAGTAGCTGGGATTATAGACGCCCGCCACCATGCCTGGCTAATTTTTTGTATTTTTAGTAGAGACGGGGTTTCGCCATGTTGCCAGGCTGGTGATTTTGGGTTTTTTTTTTTTTTTTTGCTCGTTTTAAGTGTCGTGGTCTCACTCTGTGGCCTGGGCTGGAGTGCAGTGGCGTGATCATAGCTCGCTGCAGCCTCAATCTCCTGGTCTCGAGCAGTCTTCTTGCCTCACTCTCCCAAGTAGCTAGGACTACAGGTGCATGCCACCACGCCTGGCTGTTTTCAAATTTTTTGTAGCGGCAGTCTTGCCCAGGCTGGTCGAGAACTCCTGGGCTCAAGCAATCCTCCTGCCTCTGCCACCTGAAAGTGCTGGGATTACAGGCATGAGGCACCACACCTGGCTCTGGGTGTTTGGTGAAGGAAAGTAATTTGGAAGCGGAGCTGGAACAGAATCAAGAGAGCACGGGAGTGGGCAGGTGATCTGGATTGAATTGGTTTGGGGCTGGTTAGCATAATTGCTTAAGGACACCTGCTCAGGAGGCTCGGGTTTGATCTTGGCTCAGTCATTTGCTACCAGTTGATTCTGGGCTAGTTAGATAACTGAGCCTCAGTGTTCATGTCTCCGAAGTGGGATTAATGAGCCAACATAGGTGGTGTACTTAGCCTGGAGGTGGCACAGAATAAGTATGTAATGGATGTTATTGCTGTAGCTGGCAACAGGGAATCATTGAGAAGTCAGCTGGACTGTTCCTTTGGTAATTAACATAGATCTCTCTTTCGCCCTTTCCTTCCCTCTCTCTCCCTTCCTCTCTCCTCTCTCCCTCCCCCATTTTATCCCCTCCTTTTCTCCCTCTTTATTTCTTTTTCTGGGTTTTTTTTTTTTTTTGAGATGGAGTCTCGCTATTATTGCCCAGGCTGGAGTGCAGTGGTGCAACCTCCGCCTCCTGTGTTCAAGCGATTCTCCTGCCTCAGCCTTGTGAGTAGCTGGGATTATAGGCACGCACCACCATGCCTGGCTAATTTTCTTGTATTTTTAGTAGAGACCGTGTTTCACCATGTTTTCTATGCAGGTCTCAAACTTCTGACCTCGGGTGATCCGCCCGCCTCAGCCTCCCAAAGTGCTGGGATTACAGATGTGAGACACTGCGCCCAGCCTGTCTTTATGTTTTTAAATAACCTAGAGATCAAAGTGTTCCTTTTTTCTCTGTGTCACAACGGGGAGTCCTGGATCAAAAATTCAGAATGGCCGGCTGTTTTAAAACCAAGTTCATGCTGCCCAACCATGGTTGTGGGCACAAACAATGGACGTCGTTATGATTTCTTTCTGAGGCAGCAGGGAGTTGCCCAGGCCGGAGTGCAGTGGTGCCTTCACAGCCCACTGCGGCTCCGACTTCTCAGGCTCAAATGGTCCTCCCACCTCAGCCTCCTGAGTAGCTAGGACTACAGGCGAGAGCCACCATGCCCTGCTAGTTTTTATTTTTTGTAGAGGCCAGGTCTCTGTGGGCCGGGCTGGTGACTTTCTTTGTAATACACTGGTAATGTGTGTGAAGGAGGCCCATGTTGCCCTGTGGATGAGGCTTGGAGAGGTTTATGTGGCTTTCTTTGGCTGTGGACACCTTGGGTAGAATGATTTGTCTGAAGAATGTTGGGGGCTATAGGAATCTCAACCCTGTTGAGAGTAGGCAAGATTCAAGGTGCTCAGGGGGCAGAGGCACTCAGGACATAATTAAAACAGTTGGTCCGTTGTGCCTGCTTTGAATGACATCTGCCTGTTCCCACCACGTTACGTCACTTGGAGAGAAGGTTCTGTTGACTGAGCCTGGCTTGTCTCCTGATTGTGGTGGGAGGGTGGGACAGAAAGCCTGGAGCCCCACCCAGGGAGTGTAGTGGGAGGAGTAGTTTCATAAAGAGACAGGGTCAGGCCAGGTGTGGTGGCTCACACCTGTAATCCCAGCACTTTGGGAGGCCGAGGTGTGCAGATCACTTGAGGTGTTAGGACTTCAAGACCGGCCTGGCCAGTGTGGTGAAACCCGATCTCTACTAAAAATATAAAAATTAGCCAGTATTGTAGGTAGGTGGCTGTATTCCCAGCCACTCGGGAGCCTGAGGCAGGAGAATTGCTTGAACCTGGGAGGCAGAGGTTGCAGTGAGCCAAGATCTCCCTACTGCACTCAAGCCTGGGCAACAGAATGAGACTCAGCCTCAAAAGAAAAAAAAAAGACACAGGGTCTTGCTGTGTTGCCCAGGCTGGAGTGGAGTGTTACAGTCATAGCTCACTGCAGCCTCTAACTCCTGGGCTCAGGCAGTCCTCCCAGTTTAGCCTCCCGAGTAGCTGTGACTCCAGGTGGACGTGTGCTACTGCATCTAGCCTTCTCGGAAGTCTTAAGTCATTCACTCAGTGTCTGTGTTGTCCTTCAGGAGAAGTTTGAAGTGCAGCACTCTGAAGGCTACCGGCAGATCTCAGCCTTGGAGGATGACCTCGCGCAGACCAAAGCCATTAAAGACCAATTGCAGAAATACATTAGAGAGCTGGAGCAAGCAAACGACGACCTGGAAAGAGCCAAGCGGTATGGGGGTAAGGGGAAGGCACGAGGGGGAGACTCTCCTCTCTGCTTTTTGTCCCCAGCAGCTGGGTACTGGGCCCTGTGCTGAGTATAGGGAACTCAGCAGTGAGCAGAACAAAGCCAGTGCCCTTCCAGCTTTTAGTGCCCGGGAGGAAATGGACAATAGTCGAAGAAGTGCAATTTCATTACAGCAGCAAGGCTGGCAGCCCAGGGTGCTGTGGGGGTGTGTAATAGGGTATATTAATTTGGCTGTTGGCCTGGGAGCATCAGGCGAGCCTTACTAGGGGAAATGCTATTTAGGCTAAGACCAGAGGAATGAGTAGCCATGATCCCAGGAGGGGTGTGAGACAAGAACATTCCAGACAGAACACCAAGCCTGTGCTAAGCCCCTAGTGGGAAGGAAGCTTGTTCAAAGAACAGTTTTTTGTTTTTTTTTTTTTGAGACGGAGAGTTTCTGTCGCCAGGCTGGAGTACAGTGGTGTGATTTCAGCTCACTGCAACCCCTGCCTCCTGGGTTCAAGCAATTCTCATGCCTCAGGCTCCTGAGTAGCTGGAATTACAGGCACCTGCCACCACACCTCCCTAATTTTTGTATCTTTAGTAGGGATGGGGTCTTGCCATGTTGGCCAGGCTGGTCTCAAACTCCTCAGCCTCCAAAGTGCTGTGATTACAGGTGTGAGCCACTGTGCCCAGCCCAGTGATTGTTAACTGATGTTCTGTGGTTTAGCAGAATGATAATGACTAACATTTACAGAAAAATTACTCTGAGCCAAGCAGTTTTTTTTGGATAAGAACACTTTTAAAAAATTTATACATGAATTATATACCGTGAAATCGCAGATGTGGCTGGGCACGGTGGCTCACGCCTGTAATCCCAGTGCTTTGGGAGGCTGAGGCGGGCAGATCACGAGGTCAGGAGATCGAGACCATCCTGGCTAACACGGTGAAACCCCGTCTCTACTAAAAATACAAAAAATTAGCCGGGCGTGGTGGTGGGCACCTGTAGTCCCAGCTACGCGGGAGGCTGAGACAGGAGAATGACGTGAACCGGGAAGGCGAAGCGTGCAGTGAGCTGAGATCGCGCCACTGCACTCCAGCCTGGGTGACAGAGCGAGACTCTGTCTCAAAAACAAAAAAAAGCAAAAAACAAAAAAAGCACAGATGTTTTTTCTTTTTTATTTATTTTTAGGGGTCTTGCTCTGTTACCCAGGCTGGAGGGCAGTGGTGCCATCATAGTGCCTTGCAGCCTCAAACTCCTGGGAGCAAGTGATCCTCCTGCCTCAGCCTCCCCAAATTTTGGAACTACTGGCGTGAGCCACCGCACCGGCCTCCTCAAAGAGTTTTTTTCTGCCCCGTTCTTTTTCTCCTGTCCGTCTGGGACACTGTCTATACACATAACCTTTTTATATTGTCAGGTTCCTAAGGCTCTCTTTTTTTTTTTCCCTAATTATTTTGTCTTCGTTTTTCAAATTGAATAATTTCTGTTTATCCAGTTTCAAGTTGATAGATGCCCTCTTCTCTCTCCAATCTGCCATTAAAGCAGATGAAATGTTGAATTTTCAATATATTATATTTTCAGATGTAGGATTTGCGTTTGTTCTTTTATAATTTCTGTTCTGTTGAGGTTTCTTGACATCCTTGAGCATAATTGTAAGAGCTGCTTTGAGGTCCTTTTGTGCAGTTTTCAACATCTGGGTCACATTTTCTTTATACTCCACACATTCAGTAACTTTGGGGTTGTATTGTAGGCAGTGTGAGTGGTGTTTCCCACAGACTATTAGTTTTTTCTTTTCTTTTTTTTTTTTTTTTTTAAGACAGTCTTGCTCTGTCGCCCAGGCTGGAGTGCAGTGGTGTGATCTCTGCTCACTGTAGCTTCCACCTCCCAGATTCAAGTGATTCTCCTGCCTCAACCTCTGGAGGAGCTGGGATTACAGATGTGTGTTACCACACCTGGCTAATTTTTGTATTTTTAGTAGAGATGGAATTTCGCCGTGTTGGCCAATCTGGTCTCAAACTCCTGACCTGAGGTGATCCGCCTGCCTCAGTCTCCGAAAGTGCTGTGATTAGGCGCTTGAGCCACCATACCCAGCCAGAGATGATGAATTCTTTTATGTTCTTGATTTATTTGGTTTTCTTAGGTGGTTTACTTGGCTGAGCTTACAGCCTAAATTCTGTCTCCCCTTTGGTGGGCAGTAACTGAAATCTCTTTGCTTTTTTTTAGCTGTAACTGGGCTGCTTTGTGTCTGCTCTGTGCACGTGTGGTTCGGGGGAGGCCAGAGATGTGGGAAGATACTATATTCAGAATGTGGGGGGGGCCCCATGGTGATAGATTTCTATCCCTGGAGCTTTAGGCAAAAATCTTGTAAAGATGGAGACTTCACCCAGTCTTGTTCTGTTTTTCTAAGCATTTTCCAGTTCCTGCCAATGCACTCAGATCATTGTTGTAAACATTTTACTCAGAATTTATACAAGGTTTGATCTGATACAGGTTCCCTTGTCATTACCAGAAGTGGAAATTCCTTTCTTGTCAATCTGTAGGAGTTCTTTGCATATATATATTTTTTGAGTTGGAGTCTTGCTCTGTCTCCTAGGCTGGAGCTGCAATGCGGTGGTGTGATCTCAGGTTACTGCAACTGCTGCCTTCCTGCTTCAAGTGATTCTCCTGCCTCAGCCTCCCAAGTAGCTGGGATTACAGGCGTCCCCCCACCACTCCTGGCTAATTTTTGTATTTTTAGTAGAGATGGAGTTTTGCCACGTTGGAGTGGCTGGTCTCGAACTCCTGACCTCAAGTGATGCAGCTGCCTCAGCTTCCCAAAGTGCTGGGATTACAGGCATGAGCCACTGTGCCTGGCCCTTAGTATATTTTTACTACTAATCTTTTCTCCTTCATTGAAAATAATTTTTTCCAGGGTAATGTTTTGTGTGTTGACTTTGTCTGTGGTATCATTTTCCATACAAATATTTCCTTTTTTCTCTTTTGAAAAAAAATTTTTTATGCATATATTTTTCATTTTTAGGTCATCAGTTATGTCTTTTTTAAAATATCTTCTAGTTTTGCAGACTTCACTGGGGAAGTCTCCTTGGATCTTGATTGTTCATGTGTGTTTTCTTTTTTTTTTGCAATATTTTTTAATTGTTTAATTTTTTGTATCCTTATTTTTTAATCTGCAGTGAATTTATTTTTGTATCTAGTATAAGATACAAGTTCAATTTTATTTTCTTTAGGTGGATAGCCCAGTTGTGCCAGCACTATTAAACACACTGTCTTTTTTTTTTTTGGAGACTGGGCCTCGCTCCATTGCCCAGAGTCGAGTGCCATGGTGCAATTACAGCTCACTGGAGCCTTGACCTCCTGGGGCAAGTGATTCTCCCACCTCAGCCTCCTGAGTAGCTGGGACTATAGGCATGTGCCACCACACCTGGCTCATTTTTGTATTTTTTGTAGATACAGGGTTTCTCCATGTTGCCCAGGCTGGTCTCAAAGTCCTGGGCTCGGTCTGCCCACCTTGGCCTCCCAAAGTGCTAGGATTACAGGTGTGAGTGACCAAGCCCAGCCAAACAGTCTTTTTTCACTGAATTGAACTGAGCGCACATGTTAAACTCACATATATTTTGGGATCTAATTCTGGATTATCTATTTTCATTCAGTGTACAATTTGTGAGTTATGATACCAGTACCGTCATGACTTGATGACTTGATTACCCTGGCTTCACATACAATAGCATAAGATACTATAGATTTCATATGTAAAGCCACATTCTGACTTCTGGCAAACCACTGGCATACCATCATTTCCACCTCTATGTCATTCATCAAAGCAAATCAAATGACCAAGCTAAGTCAAAGGGTGGGTAAGTACTTTCTACCCACAATGAGGCCATGGCAAGGGTGTGGACACAGGGAGGGGTGAAGAATCAGGGTCAATGATGCAGTCTACCCAAAGAGGTAGTAGTACATCCACACGGTTCAAAAATAATATACAAAGGGGTTGGCGTTTCTTTAATAATTCAAGCAAATAAAAAGACATTACCCCCCAATGTTTTTTTCTTCCTCAGAAGAGCATTCTACACACACTGTTGTACATCTTGCTTTTTCACATAACAATAGAGCTTGAAGATTGTTCCTTATTAGGACAGAACATTCTTTGTTTTTGCTTTTGTTTTTTTTTCAAATACATAATATTCTATTGTATGGTTGGTATTGAATAATACCGTAGTAATTTAGTCCCCCATGGATGGATATCTGTTGTATTTCTGTTCTTTTGCAGTGATAAGCGTTGTGGTAATGAACAGCCTTGCACGATGGATATCTGTAGGCTAAATTCCCAGAAGTGAAATTGCTAGGTCAGAGGATATACGCGTATGTCATTTTGATAGATATTGCTCAGTTATTTATATGGTTGTACAAGTTTACATTCTCAGTAGCTATGTGAGTCCCTGTTTTCCAAATAGCTTCACTAATAGAGTGGTTTTCAAACTTTAGACTTCTGCTAATTGAAAAGGTAAGAAATAAGTGCATTTCTGAGTTCATTGTCATGTGCTTAAGAGCTGTTTGACTTTCTTCTTTAGGAACTCTGTTGATCTTGGCGTGCATATATATGTGTGTGTGTATGTATGTATATATGTGTGTGTGTATATGTGTATATGTGTGTGTGTGTATATATATATGTATCTATATATAAAATTTTTTTTTTTTTTTGAGACTGAGTCTTGCTCTGTCACCCAGGCTGGGGTGCAGTGGCGTGATCGCGGCTCACTGCAACCTCTGCCTCCCAGGTTCAAGCACTTCTCCTGCCTCACCCTCTTGAGTAGCTGGGATTACAGGTGGGTGCCACCATGCTCGGCTAATTTTTGTATTTTTAGTAGAGATGAGGTTTCACCATGTTGGTCAGGCTGGCCTCACACTCCTGACCTTGTGATCTGCCCGCCTCGGCCTCCCAAAGTGTTGGGATTACAGGGGTGAGCCACTGTGCCTGGCTAGCCTTTATTTTTTTGAGATGGAGTATTGCTCTGTCACCCAGGCTGGAGTGCAATGGCGTGATCTTAGCTCACTACAACCTCCGCCTCCTGGGTTTAAGCAATTCTCCTGTATCAGCCTCCCAAGTAGCTGGGATTACAGGTGCCTGCCACCATGCCTGGCTAATTTTTGTATTTCTAGTAGAGAAGGGGTTTCACTATGTTGGTGAGGCTGATCGTGAACTCCCGACCTCAGATGATCTGCCTGCCTCGGCCTTCCAAAGTGCTGGGATTACAGGCATAAGCCACCATGCCCAGCTGACCTTGGCCTAATTTTTATTTTTATTTTTATTATTATTTTTTTGAGACGGAGTTTTGCTCTTGTTGCCCAGGCTAGAGTGCTGTGGCACGATTTCGGCTCACCGCAACCTCCACCTCCCAAGTTCAAGCGATTCTCCTGCCTTAACCTTCTCAGTAGCTGGGATTACAGGCATGCGCCACCACGCCCAGCTAATTTTGTATTTTTAGTAGAGATGAGGTTTTGCCATGTTAGGCTGATCTTGAACTCCTGACCTCAGGTGATCTGCCCACCTTGGCCTCCCAAAGTGCTGGGATTATAGGCGTGAGCCACCATGCCCGGCCCTTGGCATATTTTAAAATTGGGTTGTTCGTTTTTTTTTTTTTCCATGATTTCTAGGAGATTTTTATATATTTGTCTGTGACATGAATGGACAGTGTTGGGAGTTTGTCATTTGTTTCCAGCTTTGTCTGATGTATATTTTATTGTACAGAAGTTATTTGTTTTGTTTTGAGTCAGTCTTGCCCTATGGCCCAGGCTGGAGTGCAGGTGCACGATCTCAGCTCACTGCAACCTCCGCCTCCCAGGTTCAAGCGATTCTCGTGCCTCAGCCTCCCGAGTAGCTGGGATTATAGGCGCCCACCACCACGCCTGGCTAATTTTTGTATTTTTAGTGGAGATGGGGTTTCACCAGGTTGGCCAGGCTGGTATTTGATTTTTTTGTAGTCTAATTTCTTAGTCATAGTTAGAAGGGCCTTGTGCACTCCAAGGTTTATAAAGCAATTAGCCTGTGTTTTTTTCTAGTATTTTTATTTTTTCTTCTTTTTCTATTTTTATTTTTGTACTAAACATGCATTTTTTTTTTTTTTTTTTTTTTTTGAGACGGAGTCTCGCTCTGTCGCCCAGGCTGGAGTGCAGTGGCGCAATCTCGGCTCACTGCAAGCTCCGCCTCCTGGGTTCACGCCATTCTCCTGCCTCAGCCTCTCCGAGTAGCTGGGACTACAGGTGCCCGCCACCACGCCCGGCTAATTTTTTGTATTTTTAGTAGAGACGGGGTTTCACCGTGGTCTCGATCTCCTGACCTCGTGATCTGCCTGCCTTGGCCTCCCAAAGTGCTGAGATTACAAGCGTGAGCCACCATGCCCGGCCTTAAACATGCATTATTTTTGTTAATACAATTTGGCCAAATGCTGAATAGTTTAGTGTTAAAAATCAGATGAGGTAGAAGCCCAGTTCACTGTTATAGAATCAATAAAGTTCTAGGGCACCAAAGTTTTATATATTTGTTTTGAGACAAGGTCTCTCTCTGTCGCCCCTGCTGGAGTGCAGTGGCAGGATCACCTCAGCCTCCCCAGCAGCTGGGACTACAGGCATGTGCCACTATGACTGGCTAATTTGTGTATTCTTTGTAAAGACTGGGTTTCTGCATGTTGCCCAGGCTGCAAAGCTTTATTTTAAAGACTTGAAAATGTTACAGTTTTGTGCAAGTTTAATAGTTATGTTTAGAACGTTTGACAGTCTTCTCCAAGAACAAGAGTTTCTCAGCACCATCAGCTGTTTGATTGCTCTCTTGGTCCTTCTTCTATACGTCCCTAAAACAAAACTACTCACTTTTAACTGAGGAGAGGCACTTTGTATAAGAATAACCTTGAAAAGTGTGCAGGACCTAATTGGAAATAACTAAAAAATACATTTTCTAAAGGTTACTTTGTTTCATATGAGTACTAAGATGCCAAAAAGTTTTACAAAAATTCAAATAGATTTAATCTAGTTTTACTCTTTTTCATAGATTTTTCATTTTATTTTATTTATTTTTGAGACAGAGTCTTGCCCTGTAGCCCAGGCTGGAGTGCAATGGTGCGATCTCAGCTCACTGCAGCCTCCCTCCCAGGTTCAAATGATTTTTCTGCCTCAGCCTCTCAAGTAGCTGGGACTACATGCATGCGCCATTATGCCCGGCTAATTTTTCTATTTTTAGTAGAGATGGGGTCTCACCATGGTCCTGACCTGAAGTGATCCACCCACCTCGGCCTCCCAAAGTGCTGGGATTATAGCCGTTAGCTCTCACACCCAATCCAACTTACAAATTTTGTTTTAAAGAGATGGGGTCATACTGTGTTTCCCAGGCTGGTCTCAAACTCCTGGACTCAAACAATCTTCCCATCTCGGCTTGCCAAAGTGTTGGGATTACAGGCGTGAGCCACTGTGCCCAGTCAATTCCATGGACTTTTAAAGCATTTTTTTGGCTCAAAAAGGATATGTTCTTAGTTATCTATAGTATATCTCTTAATATTCATATTTACTGAAAATCTGTTTCCCTATTCAAATATTTTAAGGTTCTCAATAACTACATGAAATTAACAGCTTTCATAGTCACAAATTATTGCAATCTTTTGCTGTTACACTAAATATGCTTTTTTTTTTTTTTTTTTTTTAAATAGAGTCTAGCTGTGTTGCCCAGGCTGGAGGGCAGTGCCACAATGTCGGCTCACTGCAACCTCTGCCTCCCAGGTTCATGCCATTCTCCTGCCTCAGCCTCCCTAGTACCTGGGACAACAGGCACCCGCTACCATGCCCGGCTAATTTTTTTGTATTTTTAGTAGAGATGGGGTTTCACCGTGTTAGCCAAGATGGTCTGGATCTCCTGACCTTGTGATCCACCCGCCTCAGCCTCCCAAAGTGCTGGGATTACAGGCACTAAATATGCTTTTATACATTAGTTGACAGAATTTCAACATATAAAATACATAAAGCAATTTTCACTCCATTTACAACTAGCCTGCTGACCTTTATTTGAAAGTAAATACTCATGCCAGGTGAGATAGCTCATGCCTGTAATCTGTCATCTTAGTACTTTGGGAGGCTGAGGCTTGAGGATTGCTTGAGCCCAGGAGTTTGAGGCCGTCCTGGGCAACATAGACTCCTGTCTCCAGAAACAAATATAAAAACTAGCCAGATATGGTAGCTTGTGCCTGTGGTCACAACTGCTCGGGAGGTTGAGATAAGAAGGTGAAAGGATCGCTGGGTGCATTGGCTCATGCCTGTAATCCCAGCACTGGGAGGCCGAGGCAGGCGGATCACCTGAGGTTAGGAGTTGGAGACCAGCCTGACAAAGATGGTGAAAACCTGTCTGTACTAAAAATGCAAAAATTAGCCAGGCATGGTGGCAGGCACCTGTAATCCCAGCTATTCGATAGGCTGAGGCAGGAGAATTGCTGGAATCCTAGAGGCGGAGGTTGCAATGAGCTGAGATTGTGCCATTGCGCTCCAGCCTGGGCAACAGTGAGACTTCATCTCAAAAAAAAAAAAAAAAAGGTGAAAGGATGACTTAAACCCAGGGTGTCGAGGTTGCAGGGAAATTCAGAAATGTCACTGAAGGGCCAGGCGTGGTGGCCCACACCTATAATCCCAGCACTTTGGGAGGCAGAAGCAGATGCATCACCTGAGATTGGGAGTTAGAGACCAGCGTGGCCAACATGGTGGAATGCTGTCTCTACTAAAAATACAAAAATTAGGATGTGGTGGCGTGTGCCTGTAATCCCAGCTACTTGGGAGGCTGAGACAGAAGAATCATTTGAACCCGGGAGGTGGAGGTGGCACTCCGCCTGGTTGAGCACCACTGCCCTTCAGCCTGGGTGACAAGAGTGAAACTCCATCTAAAAAAAAAAAAAAAAAAAAAAAAGCCACTGAAGCTGGTCCCCAGTTCCCTAGCATTCCAGAAGCAAAATAGATTTTGACCAAATAATGAGTTACAATTTCCGATTCAGTTGGAGTTTGTGTTAGGGTACAGTATGAGGTACGAATCTAATAATTTTTTCCTGGTAGGTACCCAGTGGTCCCTAAAACTAGAACTGAACCTGCCATCTTTCTGCCAATGATCTGTGATCCACTTTTATTATAAATTAAACTCTTGTCTATTTCTGGACCTTTAGTTCCTTTGTTCTTACAACCAGTAGCATACGATTCTTCATTGTGGAGGGTTTTTAGTAGTGTGTTCTGACTCTCTGGTAGAGCTAGTTCCCCGATCTCTTTTACAGAGCTCTTCTGATCATTCTTGTTTCATTGTCACAGGATCTTTCAAATCAGTCCAATTTATTCCCCCAGTAGAAACCTATTAAGACGGTGTTAAATTTATCAGTTTAACTTGTAGAGAATTAACTTCTGCGTGATATTGGGTCATCCTCTTTATATACTCAGTATGTCTGCATTTCTGCAAGCTTTCTGTACTCTACATATTATTATGTGAATATTTTATCTTTTTTGTTTGATATGTCAACTTTAGTGTTGTTTTAACTGTTTCTGGTAGTGTACTCCAAATTATTATCCCTTTGTTGTTGGTAGTAGTGTGTTTTTTGTTTTTGAGACAGGGTCTGGCACTGTTACCCAGGCTGGAGTGCAGTGGCATAATCATGGCTTACTGTACCCTTGAATTCCTGGGTTCAAGCAGTCCTCTTACCTCAGCCTCCGAGTAGCTGGGACTGCAGGCACGCATCATGCACGGCTAATTTTTTTCTTTTTGTAGAGACAGGGTCCCTCTGTATTACCCAGGCTGGTCTCAAACCCTGGGCCTCAAGCGGTCCTCCCACCTCGGCCTCCCGAAGTGCTGGGATTATAGGCATGAACCACCGTGCCTGTCCCTTTGTTGTTTTTAATTGTTACTGTGGTGACTTTATCCTATCCACTACTTCTAAAGACCCTGTGAGGGTAGGTACTCGTATAACTCCATCCAGACCTAGTAGGATATGTTGAATAAATGAACTGATGCAGCCATTAATCAGTGCAGTTATTAATTTGGTGATTGAAGGAACTGAGGATGAAGGAGATCAAGTTGCCCAATGATACTCAGTGAGTTCTAGGTGGAGGAGGAGCTGGGTGTTAACTCCTGGGTTCCTCTCCAAACACGTACTTCTAACCACTGTGGGATAGAGTTAGCAGGATGTGAAAGGTCTGGGGACAGACACAGCGTCAATAATAAAAATTGCTGACATTTATAGATGTGTGCTTATGTGTAAAACATCTGTTGCGTGCTTCCTGTAGGATTTTTTTTTTTTTTTTTGGAAACATTCTCACTCTGTTGCCCAAGCTGGAGTGCAGTGGTATGATCTCAGCTCACTGCAACATCCACCTTATGGGTTCAAGCGATTCTCCTGCCTCACCCTCCCGAGCAGCTGGGACTACACATGTGCAACATCATGCCTGGCTAATTTTTGTATTTTTAGTAGAGATGAGGTTTCACCACGTTGGCCAGGCTGGTCTTGAACTCCTGACCTCAAGTGATCTGCCCACCTCAGCCTCCCAAAGTGCTGGGATTACAGGCGTGAGCCACCGTGCCTGGTCTGTATGACTTCTTGCCACTCCTCCCCCACCACAACCCTGCATGAAGGTACTGTTATCTACTACCCTTGCTTTGCATGAGAGAAAACTGAGGTGCAGAGAAGGTGGTTTTCCAAGAATTAAAACATATTGTTTTCTTACAGCACTTGGCAGTGCCTTTACCACAGTGTCTATGCCCTTCACAAGAAGTGGCTGTGAGCAGGGCAGCTGGGCTGGTACTGGGCATTTTGAACTTCCACTGAGAGGTTAAATATGATCTCTTCTACCTGTTTAAGTGCATCTTATGCCCGGCGCAGTGCCTCATGCCTGTAATCTCAGTAACTCAGGAGGCTGAGGCGGGAGGATTGCTTGAGCCCAAGAGTTTGAAATTGCAATGAGCTCTGATTGTACCACTGCACTTCGGCCTGAGAGACACAGCAAAACCCTGTGTCTTAAAAAAAAATCATGTTATTGTATGTGTTTATTAGGTTATTATTATTTTGAAATGGAGTCTCACTTTGTTGTCTAGGCTGGAGTGCAGTGGCTCAATCTCGGCTCACTACAACCTCTGCTTCCTGGCAGTTCTCCCATCTCAGCCTCCCAAGTAGCTGGGATTTGATTACACTACAACTGGCCAATTTTTGTATTTTTTGTAGAGACGGGGTTTTGCCATTTGACCAAGCTGGCCAGGCTGGTCTTGAACTCCTGACCTCAGGTCATCCACCTGCCTCTGCCTCCCAAAGTGCTGGGATTACAGGCATGAGCCACCATGCCCAGTCATATTAGATTATTTTTAATGCTGGTTGGCATTGCGAGCTTGCAAGAGAAGACAGAGCGTACTGCTCTTCTCAAACCACCAAATGCCACATGCAGTCCTGATAGGGCTTTGGCTTATTGCTGACTGCTGTGTGGGCAGCATCTTATTTAGTCCTCACAACAGCCTTGTGCGCCCCAAGAGCTATGATGAGTCCCATTCTGCAGGTGAAGAGCCCATGCCCCAGGGGGTTAAGGGACTCGGCCTGCTCTGTGGCATCTAGGAAGTTTGAGGCTTGGACTTGTGCCCAGGTGTGTCTGACCCTTCACACCTCCTGGATCCGCGGTGCTGAAGGGATGTCGCGGTTTGTCCTCTTGGATAACTCTGCTTTTCTCTTCCCCAGCGCCACGATCATGTCTCTTGAAGACTTTGAGCAGCGCTTGAATCAGGCCATCGAAAGAAATGCCTTCTTGGAAAGTGAACTTGATGAAAAAGAGAATCTCCTGGAATCTGTTCAGAGACTGAAGGATGAAGCCAGAGGTCAGGAGGCCTTGGTGTCTTCACCAGCATGGTCCCGTCTCCCTACCTGAGCAACATCTTGTCCCACAACCTCTCCCAGCATTATCTTTACAGGGACCTTGCACCCTGCTCTGCACCCCGGCTGTCTAGTCAGAGGGTGTCGGACTGCACCGGGCAGACTCTTGCCTTGGGCCCTGGCTGGAGCTGAGAACAGTCAGACATCCAACCCTGTAAGGGCAGGGCCCCTTATGGGTATTTAGAGAAATAGCTTTGGGGTTCACAGATGAAGTCCTTGTATTGGGTTTCTGCCTCTGGGCAGCAGAATTTATTTCCAGAAAGATGCTTCCTGGTCTGTAATTCACAAACACAGCAGACCACCCTGATGCTCAATAGGAACAGAAGAGTTTTGTAGGGAGAGCCTGGCACAGTGGCTCACACCTGTAATCCTAGCACTTTGGGAGGCCAAGGATCTCTTGAGCCCAGGAGTTCGAGACCAGCCTGGGACTGGTGGGACTCCATTTTTACAAAAACATTTAAAGAGTAGCTGGGTGTGGTGGCATGTGCCTGTAGTCCCAGCTACTCAGGAAGCCAAGGTGGGATGATTGCTTGAGCCCAGGAGGTGGAGCGTGCAGTGAGCTATGATGGCATCAATGTACTCCAGCCTGGGTGACAGAATGAGACCCTTTCTCTTAAAAAGAAAAGATTTTGTGGGGAGAAATTTCTGGTGGAATTGCCAGCTAGCGTATTATTTTTGTGACTTGATGGCAACCGATAAATTTGGCTTAGAACTTTGAAACCTCGTTAGCATTTGCCCTTTAGCAGTTGGCACTTCCAGAGGTAGAATGTTCATACTGTAATGAGGCATTTGGCCAGGCACAGTGGTACACACCTGTAATCCCAGCACTTTGGGAGGCTGAGGCAGGCGGATCACCTGAGCTCAGGAGTTCGAGACCAGCCTGGACAACATAGAGAAACCCCATCTCTACTAAAAATAGAAAACATTAGCAGGGCATGGTGGTGGGTGCCTGTAATCCCAGCTGCTCAGGAGGCTGAGGCATGAGAATTGCCTGAACCTGGGAGATGGAAGTTGCAGTGAGCCAAAATTGCACCACTGCACTCCAGCCTGGGTGACAGAGTGAGACTGTCTCAAAAAAAAAAAAAAAAAATTTGTTAGTGGATTGTCCAAGAAGTTGTTTTTATCCTTTTTTTTTTTTTTTTTTTGAGATGGCGTCTTGCTCTGTTGTCCAGGCTGGAGTGTGGTGGTGCTATCTCTGCTCGCTGCAACCTCCGCCTCCCAGGTTCAAGCGATTCTCCTGCCTCAGCCTCCTGAGTAGCTGGGACTACAGGTGTGCGCCACCATGCCTGGCTAATTTTTATATTTTTAATAGAGGCGAGGTTTCACCATGTTGGCCAGGCTGGTCTTGAACTCCTGACCTCAGGTGATCTGCCTACCTCGGCCTCCCGAAGTGCTGGGATTACAGGGGTGAGTCACCGTTACTGGCCCAATTAATTGTTTATAACGTCAGTTTGCTTTCTAATGTGTAACCAGTAGGTGGGGGATTAAAAAGTAAAAATTACTAAGTTTAATAAAGTAGTTGTTCCTAGATGCCCATCAGTAATGAAGTGGTTAAATGAAGTACATAGATTTATTTTGTGAAAAGTTAAATAATTGTTAAAATGAACAATAGATAGAAATGTTGTGGTAGAAAGATTGCCAAGGCTAGGCACAGTGGCTGATGCCTGTAATCTCCGTGCTTTGAGAGACGGACGCGAGAGGATTGCTTGAGCCTAGGAGTTCAAGATGAGCCTGGACAACATAGTGAGACCCCATCTCTAACAAAAATGAAAAGTGTAAAAATTAGCTCGGCCTGGTGGCATATGTCTGTAGTCCCAGCTACTTAGAAGGCTGAAGTGGGAGGATGACTTGAGCCCAGGAGTTCAAGGTTACATTGAGCTATGATTGTGCCACCGCACTCCAGCCTGGGTGACTGAGTCAGACCCTGTCTCTACACAAAGAACATTGCCAAGACGTACCACTGAAGGGGGGAGAGTAAGTCATACACAGGACAATATATTGTATGTTTCCAGTAATGCTTTTTGAATAAAAAATTTTCCTATTTTATGCTCAATAGATACATACGTATGTATAAAGTTTATGTTTGAAAATGGAGAGAACAGCTGGGTGCAGTGGCTCACACCTGTAATCCCAGCGCTTTGGGAGGCCAAGGTGGGTGGATCACGTGAGGTCAGGAGTTCGAGAAGAGCCTGGACAACATGGTGAAACCCCGTCTCTGTTGAATACAAAAAAAAAAAAATTAGCCGGGCATGGTGGTGTGTGCCTGTAATCCCAGCTACTTGGGAGACTGAGTCGAGAGAATCACTTGAACCTGGGAGGCAGAGGTTGCAGTGAGCCGAGACTGTGCCATTAAACTCCAGCCTAGGCAAGAGAGTGAAACTCCATCTCAAAAAAAAAATTCAGAGAACAATGGTTGAAAAGCCCTTTCACATGTTATGGTGATTATGAGTGAGGAGGAGCGTTTGGGGTTAGTCTGGAAAGCATACTTTATTTTTGAGACAGTCTCGCTCTGTCACATAGGCTGGAGTACAGTGGTGTGATCTCAGCTCACTGCAATCTCGATCCCCCGGGCTCAAGCGATTGTCCTGCCTCAGCCTCCCAAGCAGCTGGGACTACAGATGCACGCCACCATCCATGGCTAATATCTTGTATTTTTAATAGAGATGGGGTTTTGCCATGTTGGCCTCTAAAGTCCTGACCTCAAGCGATCCTCCCACCTCGACCTCTCAGAGTGCTGGGCTTACTGTGTCCGGCCTCTTCTTTTTTTTTTTTTTTTTTTTTTTTGAGCCAGAGGTCTCATTCTGTCGCCAAGGCTGGAGTGGCACAATGAGGGTTCACTGCAGCCTCGACCTCCCGGATTAATGTGATTCTTGGACCTCAGCCTCCCAAAGTGTTGGGATTACAGGCATGAGCCACTGCTCCCGGGCATACTTTCATTTAGTATTCTAAATACGCTGCTATGTTGGAATTGTTTTTTCAATAATAAAAGCATTAGTGTGTCACTGTCATAGCTTTTTAAAAATTTGAAACCATTTTGTTAGTCAAGAGAAAAATCCTGTAGAGTTCCAAGTCTGCTAGGCAAGGTCCTGTGGGTTTCCCTTTATTTGGGGTTTCTAGCTGGAGTGTTTCACCCCAGTAGGTCTTTTTTCTGAGCAGTGTCTACTGTTGAACCTCTCTACCTGCATCCCACCAACTTTAAGCAAGGACTTAAATTCCCTTTTTGTTTTTTGAGATGGAGTCTTGCTCTTGTCACCCAGACTGGAGTGCACTGGAGCAATCTCAGCTCACTGCCACCCTGGCCTCCCAGGTTCAAATGATTCTCATGCCTCATCCTCCTGAGTAGCTGAGATTACAGGTGCCCGCCACCATGCCGGGCTAATTTTTATATTTTCAATAGAGATGAGGTTTCACCATGTTGGTCAGGGTGGTCTCGAGCTTCTGACCTCAGGTGATCCACCTGCCTTGGCCTCCCAAAGTGCTGGCATTATAAACACGAGCCACTGCGCCTGGCCGAGGACTTGAATTCCTGAATCCTTTTCCTGGCACAGATTTGCGGCAGGAACTGGCCGTGCAGCAGAAGCAGGAGAAACCCAGGACCCCCATGCCCAGCTCAGTGGAAGCTGAGAGGACAGACACAGCTGTGCAGGCCACGGGCTCCGTGCCGTCCACGCCCATCACTCACCGAGGACCCAGCTCAAGTTTAAACACACCTGGGAGCTTCAGACGTGGTAAGGGGAGTGGGAATTGGATTTTCTCAGTTCACAAAGCGTTTCTGGGTAAGAATCTGGGGTGGGTCTTGGGGCTGTGATGACTTGCAGCAGGCTCAGAGCCTGATTTGCTCTCAGGCTTTGAGCAGCGAGTAGACTGGGATGTTCCTGGGGATGGGCATTGAGATCAGTGAGGACCGGGTGTGAGGCAGTAGTGGAGTCTGATGAAATGGGAAATGGAAACCCCACCCAGAGGGAGTGGCTGCCATTCTGCAGCTACAAGGAATGGCCCTTCATCTGCAGCTTTTTCCATTCTTCAAAGCCAGAAATCCTCCTTTTTTGTTGTTTTTTGAGACAGGATCTCACTCTGTTGCCCAGGCTGGAGTGCAGTGACGTGATCTTGGCTCACTGCAACCTTTGCATCCTGGGCTCAAGTGATTCTCCCACCTCATCCTCCGGAGTAGCTGGGACTAAAGGCACGCACCACCACATCTGGCTAACTTTTGTATTTTAGTTGGAGAGACAGTCTTGCCATGTCGCCCAGGCTGGTATCAAATTCCTGGACTCAAGTGATCCACCCGCCTTGGCTGATCGCAAAGTGCCGGGATTACGGGCGTGAGCCACTGCACCTGGCCAAAAATCCTCTTTTTGAATATAAAACCTCCCAAATTTGAAATGTCACTGACCAAATACAAAAAAGTAAAAAGCATTCTGTGGGTTTCGTAATACATCCACCGAGAGCTAGACTCAGTGTAACCTGTGCTGCGTGGGCAGAAAAAAAGAATCTGGGTTCTCACCCCAGCCCCTCTGCCAACTGCTTCCGATCAGGCCTTTTACAGCAGATATTAATAACAGTTAAGGGGTGCTCAGTGTGTGCTGGCCACCCTGCAGCCTTCGCCGCGGGCCCAGGATGCAGGTGCTGTCCGCATTTGATGAAAGTGAGGCCCTGAGTTAAGCAGAGTCATGAAGCAATTGAATGGCAGATGGTTTGGGATTCAGACCCAGGCAGGCAGGCCCCAGGGCTTACCCTACCATCTACTGCCTTATCCCTTAGCTTGTCCCCTGGGCATGAAGAGACCAGTGAGACTTCTAGAATCCCAGTGTAGAGAGCCCTTTTGTTTAGTTTTGTTGAGTTGGAGTTTTGCTCTATTGCCCAGGCTGGATTGCAATAGTGTGATCTTGGCTCACTGCAACCCCCTCCTCCCGGGTTCAAGTGATTCTCCTGCCTCAGCCTCCCGAGTAAGCTTGGATTACAGGCACCCACCACCATGCCTGGCTAATCTTGTATTTTTAATAGAGACGAGGTTTTACCATGTTGGCTGGGCTGGTCTCAAACTCCTGACCTCAGGTGATCCGCCTGCCTCAGCGTCTGAAAGTGGTGGTATTACAGGTGTGAGCCACTGTGGCTGGCCCCAGCCTAGAGGCATTTTGCCTTTATTTATTTGCATTTATTCCATTTTTTTAGAGACATAGTCTTGGTCTGTGGCCCAGGCTGGAGTGTGCAATCATAGCTCACTGCAGCCTCCAACTCCTGGGCTCCAGTGATCCTCCTGCCTCAGCCTCCTGAGTAGCTGGGACTAGAGGTATGCAACTCCATGCCTGGCTATGTTCCATACTTTTATATGCATGTAGCTCACCTGGAGATCTTGGTAGAATATACCTCAGATCAAGTGGGTCTTGGGTGGGGCCTGAAATTTTTTTTTTTTTTTTTGGAGACTGAGTCTTTCTCTGTCGGCCAGGCTGGAGTGCAGTGGCATGATCTTGACTCACTTCAGCCTCTGCCTCCTGGATTCAAGCGATTCTCATGCCTCAGCCTCCCGAGTAGCTGGGATTACAGGCACCTGTTACCATGCCCAGCTAATTTTGTATTTTTAGTAGAGACAAGATTTTGGCATGTTGGCCAGGCTGGTCTTGAACTCCTGACCTCAGCTGATTGCTGCCTTGGCCTCCGAAAGCACTGGGATTACAGGTGTGAGCTACTGTGCCTGGCCTACAGATTCTGCATTTCTTTTTTTTTTTTTTTTTTTTTTTGAGATGGAGTCTTGCTCTGTCTCCCAGGCTGGAGTGCAGTGGCACAATCTCGGCTTGCTGCAAGCTCCACCTCCCGGGTTCAAGCCATTCTCCTGCCTCAGCCTCCCGAGTAGCTGGGACTACAGGCACCCACCACCATGCCCGGCTAATTTTTTGTATTTTTTTTTTTGGTAGAGACGGGGTTTCACTGTGTTAGCCAGGATGGTCTCGATCTCCTGACCTCGTGATCCGCCCTCCTCGGCCTCCCAAAGTGCTGGGATTACAGGCGTGAGCCACCGCGCCCAGCCTTGAGATTCTGCATTTCTAACAGTTCTCACGTGCTCCTGGTGCATGGACCCCACTTGGAGAAGAGAGGCTCTGCAGAGCTGGACCGTTGTAAAGCTGGATCATCCTGTCTGTAGTTCTTGTGTCTATCACAGATGTCATTATGTTAATTAACTACATGGATTTTCTACAATTTCAGAAGGATTTGTTTTGGGTTTGTTTAAAAAGACTAACGTGGCTGGGCACGGTGGCTCATGCCTGTAAATACCAGCCCTTTGGGCAGCTGAGGTGGGAGGATTGCTTGAGACCAGGAGTTCATGATCAGCCTGGGCAACATAGTGAGACCCTGTCTCTATTAAAAAAAAATTTTTTTAAAGGCTAGGCATGGTGGTTCATGCCTGTAATCCCAGCACCTTTGGAGGCCAAGGTGGGCAGATCATTTGAGGTCAGGAGTTCGAGACCAGCCTGGACAACGTGGTGAAACTCTGTCTCTACTAAAAATACAAAAATTAGCCAGGTGTGGTGGCACATGGCTGTAATCCCAGCTACTCAAGATGCCAAGGCAGGAGAATCACTTGATTGAACCTGGGAGGCGTGGCGGTTGTAGTGAGCCGAGATCACATCACTGCACTCCAGTCTGGGTGACGGAGCAAGACAACGTCTAAAGAAAAAAAAATTTTTTTTTAAAGACTAACATGTAAAAATAAATACTTGTTGCAGTCATCACAAGGACTTGAAAAATTGGTTGTCATATGGGCTTTGGGTGTGTGATGCGGTTAACTACGGAAAGAAATAGGGTAGCTTTTGGGATCCGAGGAAAGGCGTCAGCGTCCCTCCTGTCCTGTGGTTTTGGATCTAGAGATATTAGTGCACAGACATGACTATAGGTTGGTGAATTATATGCTCTTCCCTTCGCACACCCAGGCCTGGACGACTCCACCGGGGGGACCCCCCTCACACCTGCGGCCCGGATATCAGCCCTCAACATTGTGGGAGACCTACTGCGGAAAGTCGGGGTAAGACCATACTTTACTGGCGTTTGATGCCTTCCTGCCTGTCTTTCAGGATGTGTGAAGACGGGGTTGATCTAGTTCCTTCCCTCTCTTCTTTTTTTCTTTTTTTAAGAGACAGGGTCTTGCTCTGTTGCCCAGGCTGGAGTGTAGTGGTACAATCACAACTCACTGCAGCCTCGTACTCCTGGGCTCAAGCGATCCTCCCACCTTAGCTTCCTGAGGATCTTGGACCACAGGTGTGCGCCACCATGCCTGGCTGATAATTTCATTTTTTGTAGTAATGGTAGTATTGCTGTGTTGCCCAGGCTGGTCTTAAACTCCTGGCCTCAAGTGATCCTCCCAGGTTGGCCTCCCAAAGTTTTGGGATTACAGGCATGAGCCAACGCGTCTGGCCCCTTTCATAGCAATGTGGTGAGTTTTAGGTGTGGCTGCTCGTTTAGCATCCCTGGGAATCATTAGAGCTTCCTGTGGGAGTTACTGCCAGACACTCAGAGCTCTGACTCGAAGCCCTGCTCTAAACCCTATGTATGTCTCTTTCTTTTTGCCATTTTTCTTCTAGGAAATTTGGGAAATTAGGGTGATATCTGTGTTTTTTCCTTAACTCGAAAAAACTGAGGAGCACTTGGAAACTGCCTTCTCTTTTGGCCAGGTGCAATGTCTTATACCTGTAATCCCAGTGCTTTGGGAGGCCAAGGTGGGAGGATCACTTGAGCTCAGGAGTTTGACACCGCCCGGGCAACATGGTGAAACCCCCTGCCCCAACTTGGCCTCTACAAAATGTAAAAATTAGCTAGGCCTGGTGGTGCACACTGGTGGTCCAGCTACTCAGGAGGCAGAGAGGTGGGAGGATTGCTTGAACCTGGGAAGTTGAGGCTGAGTGAGCTGAATTGCAACACTGCACTCCATTCTGGGCACGATGTTGTCTCAGAAAAGAAAAAAACTGCCACCTTTTTTTTTTTTTTTTTTTTTTTTGGTTTGTTTCTTGGGGTTTAAGAGAATCTTGACACTTTGGGAGACTGAGATGGGTGGATCACCTAAGGTCAGGAATTCAAGACCAGCCTGGCCAACGTGGTGAAACCCCATCTCTACTAAAAATACAAAAATTAGCCGGGAATGGTGGTGGGCACCTGTAATCCCAGCTACTCGAGAGGCTTATGCAGGAAAATTGCTTGAATCTGGGAGGCAGAGGTTGCAGTGAGCTGAGATCGCACCACTGGGTGACAGAATGAGACTTGGTCTCAAAAAAAAAAAAAAAAAAATTATTGAAAGCCTAGGGCAAAGAACTTGGCCTTTCCGCTTTTATGTTTTTTTTTGTTTGTTTGTTTGTTTTTTTTTTTTTTTGAGACGGAGTCTTTCTCTGTCCCCCAGGCTGGAGTGCAGTGGCACGATCTCGGCTCACCGTAACCTCCACCTCCTGGGTTCACGCCATTCTCCTGCCTCAGCCTCCCGAGTAGCTGGGAATACAGGCGCCCGCCAACACGCCCGGCTAATTTTTTGTGTTTTTAGTAGAGACGGGGTTTCACCATGTTAGCCAGGATGGTCTCGATCTCCTGACCTCGTGATCCGCCCGCCTCAGCCTCCCAAAGTGCTGGGATTACAGGCTGGAGCCACCGCGCCCGGCTAGCTTTTATGTTAATTACAGGGAGGGATCCTTTTGTGCTTAAGTAAAAACATAGGTATTCTTTGTAGTTTATTTTTAAAAATAATGCCTAGAAGGCCACATAATTTAACTCCTACCAAGTTGTCACTGTACACAGTATATTCATAGCTACAACTTAATAGAAGCTTGCAACTCATTTCTTTTATGTTTTTACTTCTGGCTTTTGGCTGTCTGGTTTGCTATTCTAGAAGCAGGTCTGCATTTCAATATTTAGCCTAGTTGGAGTATAGAGAAGTCTGGGGGTGCTGTCAGTGTCCTTTTGGTTTCCTCAGGGTCTGTTGTAGCCAGACCAAGTCCTTATCAAACTTCCTGCCATTCTGCAGAGGTTTAACAAGGTAAACCAAAGAGTGAAGGATTCCAGAAGTGGATTTCCTACTTCCTACGAGCAGAGTTGGATAATTGGTAGGTTAGTGATTTTTCCAGAAAGCTCCCATTTTTTAAAATTCTTTGTAATTAAAAAAAAATTTTTTTTTTTGTTTGCCAAGCATGATTGTGCCTAGTCCTAGCTATTCAGGAGGCTGAGGTGGGAGGATAGCTTGAGCCTGGGAGGTCGAGGCCGCAGTGAGCTGTGATCTTTTTCCAGGAAGCTCCCAACGATTTTTAAAAATTTTTTGTAATTAAAAAAAATTTTTTGCATTAAAATTTTTTGTTATTAGCTGGGCATGATTGCAGACGCCTATAATCCCAGCTGCTCAGGAGGCTGAGGTGGGAGGGATTGGTTGAGCCTGGGAGGTTGAGGCTGCAGTGAGCTGTGATCTCACCAGTGCACTCCAGCCTGGGTGACACAGCAAGACCTTGTCTAAAAATTTTTTTTTTTTTTTTTTTTTTTTTACTTTAACTGGGATGGGATCTTACTTTGTGGCCCAGGCTGGTCTCAAACTCCTGACGTCAAGCCATCCTCCTGCCTTGGCCTCCCAGAGTGCTGGGATTATATGTATGAGCCATTGTGCCCAGCCAGCTCCCAAATACTTAAGGTGCTTGGTTTTGAGACTGGCATATACATTGGATTCCTCTTGGGGTCCCACCTTGGAATTCCAGTGCACAACAGTTGGGAACCACTGTCTGAGGTTCATTCTTCTGTACGGGCTCCAGTAAGACAGAATAGTCCTTGCTTATAACTTGAGAGATAAAAGCGTATTTCTCTCCAGGCACTGGAGTCCAAACTCGCTTCCTGCCGGAACCTCGTGTACGATCAGTCCCCAAACCGAACAGGTGGCCCGGCCTCTGGGCGGAGCAGCAAGAACAGAGATGGCGGTGAGAGATGGCCAAGCAGCACCAGCGTGCCTTTGGGTGATAAGGGGTCAGTACCTTCTAATAATCCTCTCGCTGGCGGGGAGAACCCGCCTGCCCCAGGCAAGAGACACTCGCCCCCAGCCCACAGCCATGTGTCTTTTTAAATTACAGGATTATTTCAGCAAACCTTATCCTCTCCTCTGCTCCCTGCAGGCAGCGTTAGGTGGTGTCCTGTGGCTTGAACAAAGGGCTAGAGAGAAGGTCTTGTTTTGTGAGACAGGGTCTCACTCTGTCACCCAGGCTAGAATACGATGGCAGGATCATGGCTCACCCTCTGCCTCCCAGGTCAAATGATCCTCCCCACCTCAGTCCCCCGAGTAGCTGGGAGTATAGGTGCGTGCCACCATGCCCGGCTAATTTTTTGTATTTTTTCTAGAGACAGGGTTTTGCCATGTTGCCGAGTTTGGTCTCAAATTCTGAGCTTCAGGCGATCCTCACCCTTCATCCTCCCAAAGTTTTGCGACAACAAGTGTGGGCTACCATGCTTGGTCAAGAAGGTCATTTTTATCATTTGATTCTACAGCTGCTACTCATGGTTACACTGTGAGAATGTCCTGTGTAAAGCCCTTATTTGGGCCAGGTGTGGTGATGCTCGCCTGTAATCCCAGCAGTCTGGGAGGCCAAGGCAGGTGGATCACTTGAGGTGAGGAGTTCAAAACCAGTCTGGGCAACATTGGTAAAACCCCATCTCCACCAAAAAAATAGAAAAATGAGCCAGGCATATCGCATGTGCCTATAGTCCCAGCTACTCAGGAGGCTGAGGAAGGGGAATCACTTGAACCCTGGAGGCAGAGATTGCAGTGAGCCAAAATTGTGCCTCTGCACAGCAGCCTGGGTGACAGAGCAAGACTCCATATCAAAAAGTTAATTAATTAAATAAAAATAAAGCCCTTATTTGGGGAATTGAGTATCAATCACGGCTCTGCTTTCCCTGAAGATTTTTTTTTTTTTTTTTTTGAGATGGAGTCTTGCTCTGTCACCCAGGCTGGAGTGCAATGGCACGATCCTAGCTCACTGCAACCTCTGCCTCCCAGGTCTAAGCAATTCTCCTGCCTCAGCCTCCCGAGTAGCTGGGATTACAGGCATGTGGCACCACGCCCAGCTAATTTTTTTTGTATTTTTAGTAGAGACGGGGTTTCACCGTGTTAGGATGGTCTTGATCTGAAGACTTTGTGATCCACCCACCTTGGCCTCCCAAAGTGCTGGGATTACAGGCGTGAGCCACTGCAACCAGCCCTTTTTTTTTCTTTTTAAATCTGTAGAACCTTTGAGATACTGGCACTAACTTCTAGCCATACTGTGTTCCTGAAACCAGCCACCTGATGGGACAGGGCAGATCTGACCTCTAACAGTGTCATTAATTTTCTTCCTTAAAGAAAATCAGGGCCAGGCGCAGTGGCTCACACTTGTAATACCAGCACTTTGGGAGGCTGAGGCCAGCGGATCAATTGAGTTCAGGAGGTTGAGGCCACAGCCGTGTTCCCAGCCACTGCACTCCAGCCTGGGCGATGACGCAAGACCTTGTCTCAGAAAAAAAAAAAAGGGGGCAGCTTTCAGATTCAGGAATTGTGCAAGGTGTGTGACTACCATCTGTCTGGGCCCCAAGCCATGGGAATTTGACGGGTTTGTAGCAGACACATGACAGGAAATTAAGAATATTTTCCATGGCATGCACATAACTTTCAGACCTTTACACGTGGATTTTTAGGCCAGGTGCAGTGACATGGCTCACACCTGTAATCCCAGCACTTTGGGAGGCAGAGGTGGGTGGATCACTTGAGGCCAGGAGTTCACAAGACCAAACTGGGCAACATGGTGAAACCCTATCTCTACGAAAAATACGAAAATTAGCTGGGCATGGTGGCGGATGCCTGTAGTCCCAGCTACTTGGGTGGCTAAGGCATAAGAATCACTTGAACCCAGGAGGCGGAGGTTGTAGTGAGCCAAGATTGCACCACTGCACTCCAGTCTGGGCAACTGAGTGAGACTCTTTTCTCAAAAAAAAATTTAATTTTTGTTTTTTTTTTTTTTCTTTCTGCGAGACAGGGTTTTGCTGTGTCGCCCAGGCTGCAGTGCAGTGGTGCGACCATAGCTCACTGCAGCCTCATCTTCCTGGGCTCAAGCCATCTTCCTGCCTCAGCCTCCCAAGTAGCTGGGGCTACAGGTGCACACCACCACCCCTGGCTAATTTTTTTTATGTTTTATAGAAACAGTCTTGCTATGTTGCCCAGACTGGTCTCAAACCTTCTGGCTTTGAGTTTGAGAATATACCTCTGAGACTGCAGTCTGCTTCTCATTGAGATTTCTAGAGGTGAGTTTTTTGATTAATTTTCCAGGTGATCCTCCCACCTTGGCCTCCCAAGTGCTGGGGATTACAAGTGTGAGCCATCATGCCTGGCCTAACTTTTTTTTTTTTTGAGACACGGTCTCACTCTGTCACCCAGGCTAGACTGCAGTGGCGTGATCTCGGCTCACTGCAGCCTCCGCCTCCTGGGCTCAAGCTATCCTCCCACCTCAGCCTCCCAAGTAGCTGGGACTACACATGCAGGCCACCACACACAGCTAATTTTTGTTTGCATTTTTTGTAGAGACAGGGTCTCACTATGTTGCCCAGGCTGTAAAACAAATAGGTAAGAGATGGATTTTTCTAGTGGGTCTGAGACTGGGCGTTTTGTGTGACCTTGGAATCTGAGAGCCAGGTAGCCAGTGTCCTCTTCTTCATTTCACAGGAGAGAAAATTGAGGCCCATGTGAGACCCTGCTCCTGACTCTAGATGTTCACCCTTATAACTCTGTGGGCCCCGGTGCTAGCCAGTTTGTCACAGCTGTCATGTCAGCTTAATTTGGTTTGCTCTGTCTGAAGGTTGGGGAAGCGCCTGGAATTTGGGAAGCCGCCTTCACACATGTCTTCATCGCCGCTGCCATCAGCCCAGGGGGTAGTCAAGATGTTGCTTTAGGAAAACCATGGAAGCTGAAGCTCTTGGTGTCGGTGCAGGAGTCGTTACCCTTTGTCGTCTTTCTATACTAGGTTTTTGCTTCAAGTTAGTTTGAGAAATAAGAGCAGTCACCATAGTTAGTTAGCTTTGCGGCCCAAGCCAGTGACCGAGGCCATCACCTGTGCTCTGGAGTTTGTCCCTGGGAAATGTCTCCTCATCCTTGCCTGCCACTGTGTGCATTGCAAAGAGGGACAAAAGGGGCTCTCTGGGAAGGGCTCTAAGGTGCCGGTGATGAGGCTACCCTGTTTTTGTTTTTGAGATAGACTCTCGCTCTGTTGCCCAGGCTGGAGTGTGGCGGCGTGATCTCAGCTCACTGCAGCCTCAGCCTCCCAGGTTCAAGCGATTCTCTTATCTCAGCTTCCCAAGTAGCTGGGACTACAGGAGTGTGCCACTACACCCACTAATTTTGTATTTTTAGTGAGAAACGGGGTTTCACCATGTTGGCCAGGCTGGTCTTGAACTCCTGGCCTCAAGTGATACTCCCACCTCAGCCTTCCAGAGTGCTGGAATTACAGGCGTGAGCCACTGTGCCTGGCCCCTGATTGGTCTTGACAGGTGTTTTTAATGTCCCAAGTCTCCTTAAATGTGGGATGGAGCTTCTCTCAGAGGCTCTTCCCCAGCCCCCAACCAGCTGGAATTGTCTTCCAGAACAAAATCTCCCAGTGCTTTGTAGTGTACTGAAATCATGTCTAAGAACAGAGAACAGAACGGTCACATGCCTTTTTAAAAACTGTGGAATAGGCCGGGTGCGTTAGCTCAGGCCTGTAATCCTAAGACTTTGGGAGGCCGAGGCGGGTGGATTACCTGAGGTCAGGAGTTCAAGACCAGCCTGGCAAACATGGTGAAACCCCATCTCTACTAAAAATACAAAAAATTAGCTGGGTGCGGTGGTGTGTGCCTATAATTCCAGCTACTCCAGATGTTGAGGCAGGAGAATTGCTTGAACCCGGGAGGCGGAGGTTGCAGTGAGCCAGGATCGCGCTACTGTACTCCAGCCTGGGCAACAGAGGGAGACTCTGTCTCCAAAAAAAAAAAAAAAAAAAAAAAAAAAAAAAAAGTGTCATAAACCTCTGAGACTGTAGCCTGCTTCTCAGCTTCTCATTGAGATTTCTAGAGGTGTGTTCGAGTTTTCAGAGTAATTTTCCAGACCAACCAGCGTCAGTGGGAAATCTGTCCTCTTTTGGCAAACTGTGATCATTCATTTTCCTGAGTCCCCTGGTGGGGTGGGGGGAATTCTACCTCAGGACCCTGAGGGGTCTTTGGGGCAGGATGGCCTTGGTAATGCAGCCGCTAAGAACAGGACTTCAAAGGCATAATGAAGTAACCAGGGTGATCATCAAGTAAGATTAAAGCACAAGATCATTGTAGGAGGCTTCCTTGTCAAAGACGTGAACACGGGATTTCCAACGCACCACGGCGTGTCCACTCATCACTGTGTGTTAGGAACTGCTGTCTCTTTGGGACACAAGTTAAAAGAACACACTAATTTCTGGAGTGTGCCAGCAGCTTCACGGCCTTCATTTTGTTACTAAATTATTTTCTGGAAGAACAGCAAAAATTTCAGGTTGAAAACAGACCTTTCCAAGTGCTACTGAAATTCCGCAGAGAATTAAGCCGCGATGGTGGGTTTCTTACCCTAGAAACATCCTAACCTGTATCCACAAAAGATGTCTTTTTATTTTTTTAAAAGATCAATAAAATCAAGAGAAACGAATGTTGAACTTGTTTGGGCTGCTGGTCGAGGCTTTGTATGTTTGTACTTTAATGTTTTCCCATAGAGTGGTGAAAAACTTTTTTTAACCAAGTTATATAAAATATGAAAAAATATTTTAAAAAATTTCTATTCAAGCCAGGTTTTTAGAAATGTACCCAGGATGTGTTTGTGCGTCATTCAAGGCATATTAGCATCTGGTCACAAGGTGGAGTCCTTCGTTTCCATGTTTCCTGTCTCCCAAATCTGTCTGATCCCATGGAGTTGGTGGTATACGACATCGTTTGTGTTGAACAGAACCTTTGCAGATATGTCTGCCTAAAACACTCAAGCTGAAAGAAGGATAAGGCCTACAGCTTGTTTTTATGGCCCTTACTCTAAGAATGATTTGTTATGTTTTTAAGGGTTGTTTTAAAGCAGATGAATATTCGGCAAGACCATATGTAGCCTGTAAAGGCTAAAATACTATCTGGCTGGGTGGTGGTGGTGGTGTTACTGTTACCTGGGCTGCAGTGCAGTGGCGTGATCATAGCTCACTGCAGCCTCGAACTCCTGGCTCATACGATCCTCCTGCCTTAGTCTTCCAAGAGGTTGGGAGTACAGGTGTGCACTATCCTGCCTGGCTTACTAACAAAAAATAAAAAACACCTTTTTTTTTTTTTTTTTTTTTAAATAGAGACGGGGGTCTCTCTCGGCCAGGCTGGCCTCCAACTCCTGGCCTCAAGTGATTTTCCCATCTCAGCCTCCCAAAGTGCTGAGATTCCACGTGTGAGCCACTGTACCCAGCCACCATCTGACCTTTTGTGGAAAGTGTTTGCTGACTCATTGGACAAGACCTTGTGTTTTAACTTAAAAAATCAAGGAAATCTTGTATTTTTCATATGATATTGGTTTTGATGAGTCAAGATGTTCTTCCCAGTCATGTTTGAGGGCAGGGGGCAGTGGCCCTTGGACCACACATCACCTTGTCTCCCCCGCCTTCCCCACCGAGCAGCCCAATAACCCCCTTAGACAGTCTAACTTTGCATCTCTGCTCTGCTCTTTTGCTGGCTGTGGGGTCGTAGGCAATTGATTTCGCCTCTCTAGCCCTCATTTTCTCCATTCATGAAATTAACCCTGACTTCAGAGAATCTTTGGGACGATGAAGCAAAACCCAGCTTTCCCCAACTTCTTTTCCTCTATAGAAAACAGCTCAACAGAAAAGCCAACGACATTGTGATTTATAACCATTTATTAGTGAAAGTGTTTTTAAGCACAGTCAGGGTGTAAACAGTGCAGCATTCCTGCTCCCCTCCGTGGGAGCAGCGTCTCCTTTTCAATTCATGTGACTACAGAAGGCACTTGGTGAACTGTGCGTGTCTGAGGTGTGGAAACCAGGAGAGTGGGGAAAGAATTCTCAAAGGCCTGACATGAGAAGTTGGAAAGGTTTGCAGGTTAGGGAATGAATTGGGAGGGGGGGCCGGTGGCACCCATTTCGGTGACTTTCTCCCCATTTCATGTAAACAGAATTGCCAGGGACCGGTTACTGTGGATATGTTTTTCTAAAAACTCAATGTCTGCACAATCCATTGATAGAACTGGAGGATGTGTCTGTGTTTCCTGTTGGGTTTTTCTCGTCTCTTATATCATACAAACTTCAATTTATACCTTGAATACAGGGGTAGTGGGGGTGGTGGTGGTTGAGACAGGGTCTCTGTTGCCCAGGCTGGAGTGCAATGATGCAATTACAGCTCACTGCAGCCTCAAACTCCTGGGCTGGAGCGATCCTCCTGGCTCAGCCTCCCTAGTAGCTGGGACCACAGGCATGTACCACCATGCCCAGCTTATTTTTAAATTCTTGTATAGATGAGGTTTTACTACGTTGCCCAGGCTGGAGGGTGGTGGTTTTTATATTCCTTGTGTGAGGGGTGTCTGTGATGTTTGGAATTTGAGAATGGATTTAGACAATGCTAAGTAACAGTCTGCTGGGTTTTGCTTTGTTCTGGGTTTGTATTTTTTTGTTGTTGTTTTTGGTTTTTCTTGCCGTGGTGCAAAACTCTAGATTGCTTATTCACTGGCCTTGGTTCCGTTGAAGTCTGCATCTCGAGTGTCCGTTTCCTCCTCGGAACCATCTGCATTTTCAATAACTCTACGTCCTCCAGACCTTCTAGAAGGAACGAAAGAGGTCTCGTTTCCTCGCCTGTGGGTTGTAAGAAAACACATTTCTTTAGCAAAGAAATCTTCGTGGTTGGGATAGATTTTTTATAAATCTGTTTTAAACTTGTAGCTATAGTCCTATTGCAATATAAGTCTATTTTTTTGTGGCAGAAAACACACACACAGCACAAATAAGATGCAGATGTTCAAGTTGAAGTCAACAAATCCTGGCCAGTCTTAAGGCATAAGTGATTGAATTTAATCAGCTGAAATTGGTTATGAGGAGTAGAGAAGGTTTTTGCAAGACGATCTGCTTTTAAATATGTCAGGCTTGGTCATTTGAGAATCCACAGGATTCTGGTCTGCTGTGGTCTTTGATTTAGAATAGGAAAAAAAAAAAACCAAAAAGCAAGTAGGGGATTTTGTCTTCTGACTTTATTCAAAGCCCATGGGGCAGAGATGAAGAGGGAACATACTGTTTTTCTTCTGTATCTCCTCACCCCCATTCGCCTTAGAGGTGAGTTTTCAAGGTTTGAATTGGAAGAAGGTGAAATGGACAAGGGCAGCCTTGAGAGGGGAGGTGGTGAGGAACACAGAGGGGCTCCCTGGTTAAAAGGCGAGACAGCACCCTCTGCTGATGTGGATGTTCATGGACTGAGTTTTCCCCACTGCAAGGACTGCTGCATCTGTTTTGCTGACCGTGGAACACACTGCACATGGCATAAAACAGGTGCCCAATGAATATTAGAAAAGGAAATTATACGTGTTAATCCAAGGTGGATTATTTTATTAAATTGAGATGAGGTCTTAATATTGTTGCCCAGGCTGGTCTTGAACTCCTGAGCTCAAGCAGTGCTCCTCCCTTGGCCTCCCAAAGTGCTGACATGACAGGCGTGGGCCACCATACCTGGCCTCCAAGGTGGATTAAAAAAAAAAATTTTTTTAAGAGTCTCTGTCACCCAGGCTGGAGTGCAGTGGCATGATCTTGGCTCACTGCAACCTCCGCCTTCTGGGTTCCAGCAATCCTTGAGCCTCAGCCTTGAGTAGCTGGGACTACATGCACGTGCACACCGCCACGCCTGGCTAATTTTTGTATTAGCAGAGATGGGATTTTGCCACGTGACCCGGGCTGGTCTTGAACTCCTGGCCTCAAACGATCCACCTGTCTTAGCCTCTCAAAGTGTTGGGATTACAGGTGTGTGCCAGTACACCTGACCTCCGAGGTAGATTTTAGCTCCAGCCAGTAGGATACGCCTCTGTCCTTACTGCTCCCATCTCCTCTCTGCCCTGGTTCTTTTGAGTTTATCACCTCGACTTCACAGGAAGGGCTGGTCACGTGAGGGGACACTTTGGGTAGGAGGAAGAGAGTGGGCAGAAGAATGAAAAATCAGATCCGCCTGCTGCCGACCTTCACTGTTAGAAAGAAGCATTTAACTCTTTTCAGCGACTGCAACAAATAATCATGTTGGGTTCTGGCCATCTGGCTCTGTTTGACCTGAATCAGAAGACAGGTCTTATTTTAGGACATCAAAGAAGAAAGCAGACTTTTGCTCCCCACGCAAGGGTTGGACAAGAAGCCACAAGGATGGACACAACTTAGTGACCAATTCTTTAGTCAAAAGGAACAACTCGGCTGGGCGCAGTGGCTCACACCTGTAATCCCAGCACTTTGGGAGGCTGAGGCAGGCGGATCATGAGGTCAGGAGATCGAGACTATCCTGGCTAACATGGTGAAACCCAATCTATACTACAAATACAAAAAATTAGCTGGGCGTGGTGGCGGGTGCCTGTAGTCCTAGCTGCTTGGGAGGCTGAGGCAGGAGAATGGCTTGAACCTGGGAAGCGGAGCTTGCAGTGAGCCGAGATCATGCCACTGCACTACAGCCTGGGCGACAGGGCGTGACTCCGTCTCAAAAAAAAAAAAAATAAATAAAGGCCCAGGGATTCATGATCGCTGAGAAGAGGAACTCCCAAATGACCATTTTGTTGACAGAGGATGGGAGAGAGCCCGGCTGGGAAAGCCCACCTGGCTGTAAAGGATGGGGCTTCCTGCAGTGCAGCGATCAGGAATAAATACTTAAAGCTGCAGCCACTCCAAAGTAAACACTCCTAGCCCAGCTTCACAGAGAAGCTTCTGGACTTGCGGCCCTACTAGAGAACTCGCCATCCTTCTCTCTCTAGACGTGACCCTTAAGTCTTTTTCTTTTTTAGCACTGTTTTCCAAGCACTTGACTCAGAAGGATCCCCAAATTCAGCACAGAGGAGCAGCAGTTTGACCTTTCCCTGTATGCTCCCCACACAGCTCTCTTCCTCACAATTTTAAGTCCAGGTTC
The DNA here is from genome assembly GCF_009828535.3 of Hylobates moloch. Taxonomy (NCBI): domain Eukaryota; kingdom Metazoa; phylum Chordata; class Mammalia; order Primates; family Hylobatidae; genus Hylobates; species Hylobates moloch. Next base: position 27,158,566 of record NW_026652298.1, on the reverse strand, counting down.
AAAACCTGATGGGCTGGCCAGGTGCGGCGGCTCATGCTTGTAATCCCAGCACTTTGGGAGGCCGAGGCGGGCGGATCACTTGTGAGGTCAGTTGTTCGAGACCATCCTGGCCAACATGGTGAAACCCCATCTCTACTAAAAATACAAAATTAGCCGGGCGTGGTGGCGGGCGCCTGGAATCCCAGTTAGGAAGCTGAGGCAGAAGAATTGCTTGAACCCAGGAGGTGAAGGCTGCAGTGAGCCGACATTGTGCCACTGTACTGCAGCCTGGGAGACGGCAAGACTGTCTCCAAAAAAAAAAAAAAAAAACCTGATGAGCTGGGAAGTAGTCCCTAACCTCCACATCAGTGCTGTAGGCACTCTCTTTTTGGCTCTTGGAAGAGTCTATTTGCTAACTGGAAAAGCTTAATGGACAAATTTGCTCCCTTGACCTAAGAAATACATTGTGCCCTGGACCATTGGAAGCTCCTTGCTTGGCTGTCAGCCTGCAAGATACTGTTTTGGCTGAAGTGCTTTTCTCAGAACTGGTTTCAAATCCTAGACCAAGGTTGACACCAACTATACCTGTTACAGGAACTAAGGGACCCCTCTAAAGGTTTTCTTAAAGGGTCTGATCCTGGAGAATCTGGAATTTTTTTTTTGAAATGGAGTCTCGCTGTGTTGCCCAGGCTGGAGTGCAGTGGCGTGATCTTGGCTCACTGTAGCCTCTGCCTCCCAGGTTCAAGTGATTCTCCTGCCCCAGCCTTCCAAGTAACTGGGGCTACGGACATGTGCCACCACTCCTGGCTAATTTTTGTATTTTTAGGAGAGACGGGGTTTTACCTTGTTGGCCAGGCTGGTCCTGACCTCAAGTTATCTGCCCGCCTCGGCCTCCCAAAGTGCTGGCATTATAGGCATGACCCACTGCGCCTGGCCTAGCATTTGGATTCTGTTCGTGGACTCAGCTTATCCAAGGCCTCGGGAATCACCTGCTAGTTTGTAAGGACTCAGTTTCCCACTGACCAGTGGATCCTGCACTTCAGCCAACCCTGGAATTTGGCTTATCCTATGATCCCAATCAGCTGGTAGGAGAGCTGCTTGAAGTGTCCCAGAAACTCATCTGCTCCCCCACAAAACTGGCTCTTAACAAGACCTCTCCCTGCGCTTTAAGTATTTCGGTAGTGACAGCAAAGCTGATATTCTCCAAAAATGAAGATGGACACAAATGAGGGTTGGTTTGGCCTCTCCGTGAGGTGAAGTCAGATCCACATGGCCTAACTTCACCTGTGAAAAGTTGTTCATCATGCCTGTAATCCCAGCATTTGGGGAGGCCAAGGCACGCGGATCACCTGAAGTCAGGAGTTTGAGACCAGCCTGACCAACATGGTGATATCCTGTCTCTAATAAAAATACAAAAATTAGCTGAGCGAGGTGGCGGGAGCCTGTAATCCCAGCTACTCAGAAGGCTGAGGTAGGAGAATCGCTTGAACCTGGGAGGCGGAGGTTGCAGTGAGCCAAGATTGTGCCATTGCACTCCAGCCTGGGAGACAGAGGGAGACCCGTCTCAAAAAACAAACAAACAAACAAACAAAACCAAAAAAAAACAAAATCCCAGAGAAGCAGAGACCTCTTCGTGCTTTCTTGGGAAGGACGCTGTGTGCATCCTTGAGTCTTGGGTATCCATTCCCCAGTCCCTGAGCATGTACATGGCCGTGAAGCCTCCAGAAAAGGCTCTGCCAAGACCGTGCTTGGCTTTGCGGTGGTCAGCTTCCACCCTGTGTGCTGAAAATGCAGTTTGTAGCTAGACATCACTCAAGCCACGTGCAGCCCCCGGCATTTGTCAGACATCGCAGTGAGCTCATTTCCTTCGCAGACAAGCCTGTGAAAGCTGAATCGTGGGAGGACTGGTTGCCGCGCCACAGTTACCGTGAACTTTGTGATTTCTGACTTGTGACCCAGACCAGCCAACTAGAAGCCAAGTACGTTCTCCAGGAATGTGCCCAGATAGTGGAACTGTCATATTCACTCAGTGCAGTGTCTTCACGGGACAAGGGAGGACAGCACTGCTGAATGCCCTAACCATGTAAGAGTGGCTTTTGGCATGAAAGGAAGAAAAATCCAAGCCACACACACAGCCTCTGACATCTCGTCAAGATGCAGTGATAAGGGCGCACACTGTTGGGTGTCATGTCACATGTGCTGCCCAGAGGCAGGAAGGACGGTCAAGAGATGAGGTCTATTTGTCATCGTGATCTTGGTTTCAATGAAAGACAGCTTTGCACAAAGATATCCAAGCCTTCAGATTTTGCAGGAATCTCGTGGAAATGTGCAAGGGTTTAAAATTCGGGGTGGGCAGAGGGGCGCACTGGGCAGAAAGGAAATGGATACTGAGACAACACACAGCTGCGAAGCTGAAGGCATGATACCTGATGCATCACTGCGAAGTTTCCTGTGGGGGGGGCCCTCTGAAACAGAGAATCCCCGGAGGTTACCATCAGCAAACAAGGAGGAGCCTGGTTAAGTATATTCTTAATTGTTAAACACATTTGCTTCTATTTAATAATTAAAGGCACTCTTTGAGACGGAGTCTCACTCTGTCACCCAGGCTAGAGTGCAGGGGTGCGATCTTGGCTCACTGCAACCTCTATGTCCCAGATTCAAGCGATCCCCTCGCCTCAGCCTCCCGGGTAGCTGGGATTACAGGCATGCCCCACGTGCTTGGCTAATTTTTGTATTTTTAGTATAGATGGGGTTGCACTATGTTGGCCAGGCTTGTCTCGAACTCCTGATGTCAAGTGATCCTCCTGCCTTGGCCTCCCAAAGTGCTGGGATTTGGGATTACAGGCATGAACCACTGCATCTGGCATTAAAGGCACCCTTAAGTCAACCTTGCAGTGAATGATTTGACGCCAAGAGCCCTTGGTGAGGCTGGTACATGAAAGGATAAGCAGTTTTTTGATACTCTGTCACCCAGGATGGAGTGCAGTGGCATGATCTATCTCTGCTCACTGCAACCTCTGCCTCCCGGGTTCAAGCGATTCTCCTGCCTCGGCCTCCCGAGTAGCTGGGATTACAGGCATGCGCCACCATGGCTGGCTCATTTTTGTATTTTTAGTAGAGACAGAGTTTCACCATGTTGGCCATGCTGGTCTGGAACTCCTGACCTCAAGTGATCCATCCACCCACCTTGGCCTCCCAAAGAGCTGGGATTACAGGTGTGAGCCACTGCACCCGGCCCAGTTTTTTAAATGGAAAAGAAAATGTCTGTCCTTTAGAGCTACTTTTAAGAACCCCCTGTAAATCCCATGATTGCATACCGGTTCAGGGAAGTAAAAGCATTTGAGCAAGCTGCTTTGAAAAATCAGTGTCGGAACAGAAGCCAAGAAGTCCCAGGCAAGGAACCTGCAGCCGCCTCTCCCTTGGTTTATGATTAGTTGCTCTTCATTAGCTTTCGGGCCTCTAGCAAGAGAGGAGAAGGGGAGGCCTTGTGCAGCTCTTGTCGGAGGTAACTGGCAGTGTAGCAAGTGGTAGGTAAGTGGGACTGGCTTTAGAGAGGGCTTGTGTTGAGATGCGTCTGGCTGATAGAACTTGGTGAAACTTGCACTGCAGTTCCTTCTTGGCTGAGGAGCCAGGCATGCTTACCAACCTCCCTCAGGGCTCTAGTGCCCGATTTTATGTTGTTGTGCACCTAAAAGACGCAGAAGGCAGGACAGACCTTCCACCTGCATTATGTGTGTATTCATGTCGGAACTGGCAAAAATGGTCTTTTTTGTTCCACTCTGTCCTTGGCTGCCCAAGAAGTCTCAAGTGTCTGGGGCAGAACCCACAGGAGATGTCCAGTGTGTACTAAAGAATCACTGGGCCGGCTGAGCGTGGTGGCTCACTCCTATAACCCCAGCACTTTGGGAGACCGAGGCCGGTGGATCATGAGGTCATGAGATCGAGACCATCCCAGCCAATATGGTGAAACCTTGTCTCTACTAAAAATACAAAAATTAGCCGGGTGTGGTGGCACGCACCTGTAATCTCAGCTACTTGGGAGGCTGAGGCAGGAGAATCGCTTGAACCTGGGAGGCAGAGGTTGCAGTGAGCCGAGATCGCGCCACTGCACTCCAGCCTGGCAACAGAGCTAGACTCCGTCTAAAAATAAATAATAAAAAGAAAAAAAATCACTGGGCCCGAGAAAGGGAAGCAGAGACAGTGGGGTTAGAGAGTCAGAGTGGCTGTGTCCCCATCACTCAGCCCAGCCACTCAGGAGAGGTAGGGGGACCAGTTGCCAGCAGAGCACATCTGAGGGTTTTTTTTGTTTTTGTTTTTGTTTTTGAGACAGAGTCTTGCTCTGAAAGCTGGAGTATAGTGGCGTGATCTTGGCTCACTGCAGCCTCCACAGGAGTCTCATGCCTCAGCCTCCCGAGTAGCTGAGATTACAGGCATCTGCCACCAGGCCCAGCTGATTTTTGTGTTTTTCGTAGAGACGGGGTTTCACCATGTTGGCCAGGCTGGTCTCAAACTCCTGACCTCAGGTGATCAGCCCACCTCGGCCTCCCAAAGTGCTGGAATTACAGGCATGAGCCACCACGCTTTGCCCCTAGGAGTCTTCACAGTGAGAACAGCTCTCCTCCACTGATCCCTGAACCCTGGGAGATGCTTCGAGGCCCCTGCTGTACTTTGGGAGCCTAGGCCTGGTTTCTCTCCTATCCATGGGGGATGAACAAGCCCTCCCCATGCAGCAAGTGGGGCTCTTCCCTGAAGGCTTGGTGCCTTGCTCCAGCTGCTCTCTTCCCCTTCTCAGAGGGCTTTGGACTTTTCCTTGTCTCACGCAGTGGTCCCCAAACTCTAGAGGTGATTTCAGATGGCTTCCGGAAATGCCATCCGCTAACTGAACTGGACCCTGAGAAAGTCATTTCCTTTCCAACTCTGTTTAAATAGGTCTAATTATGATGTCAGAGAGAGTCTATTTGGTGCTAATGGCTGTTGTCACTCCCTTTTTAACAGAGAAGTAGCCTTCAGGTCTTGGTGATCAAGTTGGGGCCACAACAGCTAGATATTGAACTTGATACTATTTTTATCGTATTAATTTTATTGTAACCAGTTGATAGAGGTGATGCTGGTTTAAAAATGTAGAGGAGGTATATTTGCAATTATATTCATGTATGATTAAAACTGTTAAAAGATCAAATCATCCGTATTAAAGGTAGTAAGAGGCTTAGCACATGGCTGTGGTGGTATGAGAATGAAGTGGGGGAAATATCTGGGACCCGAGGGATAAAGGTTCACTCTTCCTAGTACTGTCCTAGACATTGGAGATTTTTGTTTTTAGACCGAGTTTTGGTCTGTTGCCCAGGCTGAAGTGCAATGGCGTGATCTCGGCTCACTGTCACCTCTGTCTCCCAGGTTCAAGCGATTCTCCTGCCTCAGCCTCCCGAGTAGCTGGGATTACAGGCATGCCCCATGACACTCGGCTAATTTTTGTATTTTTAGTAGAGACGAGGTTTCACCATGTTGGTCAGGCTGGCCTTGAACTCCTGACCTCAGGTGATCTGCCTGCGTTGGCCTCCCAAAGTGCTGGGATTAAGGGGTGAGTCACTGTACCCAGCCTGGGCAGGATTCTTGAGGGAAAGTTGACCAGATTCTCTCATAGATGGGATGTGGGGTATAAAGGAGACAAAAATGTTAAGAAGGACCACGAGGTTTGTGATCTGAATTGTTGGCAACTTCATGATTTTAGCTGCTGAGCTGGAGAGAGGAGCCAGTTTGGGGGTGAAGAGTTTCATTCAGTCAGGGCTTGGGGTGCAGCATGTCTGCTGTGAGCTGCCTATTAGACATCCGTGTGGGAACGGGAGGGTGGTCTGAGGTTCTAGGAATAAGCTAGGGCTTCTCAGAGACGAACTGAGGAGTCATTAGATATAGATGGAATTCTAAAGCGCGAAGATTAGTTGAGACCTCTCACCTAGACCTGGGGAGAGATGAAAAGAGAACTAAGGCCGTGCAGTGTCCCATGCCTGTAATCCCAGCACTTTGGGAGGCTGAAGCAGGTGGATCACAAGGTCAGGAGTTCAAGACCAGCCTGGGCAACATCGTGCAACCCCGTCTCTACTAAAAATATAAAAATAGGCCAAAAATGCTTGAACTGGGAGGCAGAGGTTGCAGTGAGCTGAGATAGTGCTACTGCACTCCAGCCTGGGCAACAGAGCAAGACTCTGTCTCAAAAGAGAACTAAGTTGATACCCTGGGGCAGTCTGGTGGCAAGCACGTTTTGAGGTGAGGGATCAGCAGAGGAGAGGAAGAGGGACAACCCCACAGGTTGGGGGACAAGCAGGCGTGGATGGTGTCGGGGAAGTCCAGGGAAGCAAGTGAATTAGACCAGAGGCATGATGGGCTATGTCACATGCTGCTGCCCTGTCAGGGGACCTCTGGCCATTGGTGTCACTCATGGGAGGCTTCTGGGAGAGTGATGGGTGGGGGCGAGGGGAACCAGCAACTCTTCACATAGTTTTTTTTTTTTTTTTTTTTTTTTTTTTGAGACCGAGTCTCACTCTGTCACCCAGGCTGGACTGCAACTTCTGTCTCCCGGTTTTAAGCCATTCTTGTGCTTCAGCCTCCTGAGTAGCTGGGATACAGGCATGTACCACCACAGCTGGCTAATTTTTATATCTTTTGTTAGAGACTGTTTCGGCATTCACATCCAGTTTTGTAGTAAGGGTAACAAGGTAGACGTGGGGCTAAGAGGCTATTCCATTTGCTGATGGAGCAAATGAAAGAGAAAACCTTGCAAAGTAAGGATTTTTGGAGCCATATGCTTGAGTGAACAACAGGGTCGGGTCCAATGGAGGTGTTGGCCTCGGTTGGTGCCAGAGGGTTCAGCACAGAAATGGAAAAAGAATAGAAGTGCACGGAGGTAGGGTGATGAGGCAGTGTGAGCTTGTGCACGTGTCATGATCATTTCTGCTTTTGAGTTAAGTAGGAAGGTCCCCAGCTGAGAGAATGGGGAGGAGCGATCATAAGTTCAAATTAAAAGTGAAAAGCAGCAGAGAGTGAGAAGATGAGGGAGGGGTGTGGGAGGACTCCTGAGCAAGGCCTGCTCTGTGGGAAAAGCTGGAGAGTGGGTTTTGGGTTTTTTGAGACAGGGTCTCACTCTGTCATCCGGGGTTACTGCATTGGCTAGATCATGGCTCACTGCAGCCTTGACCTCTGGGGTCCCACCAATCCTCCCACCTCAGCCTCCTGAGTAGCTGGGATTTTAGATGTGTGCCATCACACCTGGCTGATTTTTGTTTGCTTGTTTTTTGTAGAGATGGGGTCTTGCTGATCTTGAACTCCTGAGCTCAAAGCGATTCACCTGCCTTGGCCTCCCAAAGTGCTGGGATTAGAGCTGTGAGCCCTGTGCTGGGCCAAGTGTTGAGTTTCATTGGGGTTGTGCTTTCACCAAATGATTGCAGCAATGCAAGAAGGGGAACCGGATGTTGAGGATGCGCGATGGCAGTTACTAGACGGCTGGTTTGGAGCTAGGTCAGAGACTGATGGCACTGATGGAGTGAAGACCCCGTTGGGGACAGAGCCAAAGAAAGGTGGCGCCAGGTAGACAACGAGAAGCCTGAGGGTCAAATTGTGAGGGCTCCTAGGAGCACTGGTTAGCCCGGTAGAAGCAGCAGGATCACCCAGAAGGTCAACGAACCGAGAGGCTGCGTCACCCACCTGGATGTTGAAATCATGGAGAACTGTGAGGAGTGGTGTGGGAGACAGGAAGCCCGGAGCTAAAACCTTCAGGGAGCCAATTGGGATGGATGGACAGGGTGGTGGAAGCAGCCCTTGGGAGCAGGGGGGGGACCCCCAAGGTACTAGAGGCATGGGAGAGAAAATAGCCCCCACTCCACTGACAGCAGGAATTCTCAGCGAGGGGGGGCAGTTGTACCCTCCCATCTCTAGAGGACTTCTGGCAACATCTAGAGACATTTTTGGTTGTCACATTGCAGGGTGGTGGTGGGGCTTCTGCAGCTGGTGGGTAGAGGCCAGGAATGTAAGCACCTGCTACTTTTCAGGGATCTTTTTCCTTCTGACGGGGAATGTTGGACAGCCCCCATACCCGAGAATAATGCAGCCCAGATGGCAGCAGTGCTGAGGGAGAGAAGGGAGGAGCAGAGCATGTCAGGAAGGAGGTGAAGTGGCAGGGGGCAGTGTTGCAGCTTCAATGGATGCCGTGAAGACTCAGTGATGCAATGAAGGAGGGGCTGGAGGAGACAGTGGGGATAGTCTCTTTCTCTTCCTCACCCAGAGGATGGGATGGGAGATGGTCGATCGTTAAAGAAACTAGAAGGTAAGCTGTTACCAGGCAGGGCCCCGGTCTGATCTGGGCCAGCCTCAGTGCCTGGCCCACACTAAACTTAGTGATTAAAGAGGAGCAGGAATAAACCACAGAAGGGAGTGGCGGCTATGGGCACAGGGGGCATTTGCAGGCCGAAGGGAGCCCGAGCCCCCAGCGCGTTTCTCTGGCCTGAGAGACGGGGTCCTACCGGGCCACGGGCTCCTCACCTGAGCTTGCTCTTGAGTGCGTTCACCTCGCGGCCCATGGCCTCATTGCTCTCCGTGGCCTCATCCAGCTCCCGCTGCAGCTTCCTGCGGTTAGCATTGATGCGCTGGGACTCCTCCTCTGCCTCCTCCAGCTGCCTCTTGAGCTGCTTGACCCTGGCATTGCCCTTCTCTGCCTGTCGCAGAGAGTTGGAGGGGTGGTTAGGGGAGGCGGGCTGGGGGCTGGGGGCTGGGGGCTCGGGGGAGGCTGGGCGGCAGGGACTACCTGCTCCTTGTACTGCTCGGCCATCTTGCGCTCGTCCTCCACCTGCAGCAAGACTTCCTTCAGCTTCTTGTCTTTCTGCTTCAGTGACTTGGTGGCCGCCTGTTTCTCTCTGCAAACAGCAAGGAAAACAGGTGGTTTCCGAGGAGGGTGGCACCCCTTGCAGCTGGTATGTCACCCGGAGGTGGCATCTTGAGTGCTTTCCTGAGCCGCATATCTGGACTCCTCCCAAGGATTAGTCAGATGGTGGAATAGTATTCAGCCATGAAAAGGAATAAAGTATTAATGCATGCCACAGCATGGATGAGCCTGGAATTCTTGCCAAGTGAAAGAAGACACATAGCAGACGACATAGTGTGTGATTCCATTGATATCAATTGTCCAGAATAGATAAATCCATAGAGACAGAAAGTAGATTATGGTTGCCAGGGACTGAAGGGAGTGGCTACAGGGCATGGGGTTTCTATTTTTTTTTTTTTTTTTTGCGGGGAGGAGACAAGGTCTTGCTCTGTCACCCAGGCTGGAGTGCAGTGGTGCTCCAATGCCTGCTCTCCACCCTAGTTCATAGTTCACTGCAGCCTTGAACTAGCTCCAGCAATCCTCCCACCTCAGCCTCCCACAAGTAGCTGGGACTACAGGCGTACACCACCATGCCCAGACTTTTTAAAAGTTTTTCATAGAAATGGAGTCTCTGGCCAGGCGTGGTGGCTCACACCTGTAATCCCAGTACTTTGGGAGGCCGAGGTGGGCAGATCACCTGTGGTCAGGAGTTCAAGACCAGCCTGGCCAACATGGTGAAACCCCATCTCTACTAAAAAATACAGTTATTAGCTGGGTCTGGTGGTGTGCACCTGTAGTTGCAGCTACTTGGGAGGCTGAGGCGGGAGAATTGCTTGAACCCAGGAGGTGGAGGTTGCAGTGAGCCAAGATTACACCACTGCACTCCAGCCTGGGAAACAGAGTGAGACTATGTCTCAAAAAAAAAAAGCCTCGCTATGCTGCCCAGACTGGTCTCGAACTCCTGGACTCAGCTGCTGCTCCCACCTACCTCAGCCTCCCAAAGTGCCGGGATTATGGGCATGAGCTACCACATCTAGCCTGGGGTTTCTTTTTGAGCTGATGAAAATGTTCTCAAAATGACTGTGGTGATCGTTTTACATGTTTGTGAATATATGAATAGCCCTTGAATTGAACACTTTAAATGGGTGCATTGCAGGGCGTATGAATTACTGAAAAAGCTGCTAGAAGAGAAGAGAATGGGTGAGATTCCTTAGAATCCAATGGTAAGAAATGTGCTGTGATCATATGCCTCATTCGGACCCATAATTAAGGCGGCTTCCAGTGTGTGTACTGAATGGGTTGCCGGTTGGACTTTTGTTTTGGGGGGTTTTTTTGGTGTGTGTATGTGTGTGGCAGGGTCCCACTCTGTCACCCAGGCTGCAGTGCAGTGGCACGGTCTCGGCTCACTGCAACCTCCACCTGTCACGTTGGAGTGATTCTCCTGCCTCAGCCTCCTGAGTAGCTGGGATTATAGACATGTGCCACCACACCCGGCTAATTTTTGGTATAGACAGGGTTTCACCATGTTGGCCAGGCTGGTCTCAAACTCCTGACCTTAAGCGATCCACCTGCCTCGGCCTTCCAAATTGCTGGGATTACAGGCCTGAGCCACCATGTCCAGCCTGGTTGGATTTTTGGTCTGTCAGCATGCTTGTCCCCACAGAGGCTGGAAAAGCCACATGTACTGCTGGGAAGGCTGGTTAATGTCAGGAGGACCATGGAGATGCTAAGAGCAGCTCACATTTTAGGTGTTTGCTCTAGCCCAGGCACCAGCAAGACACTTTGCTGTGTTTACATTCAGTTCTCACGACACACATGCACTATGGGCATCACAGAGCTTGCTTCTTACAAGCCAGAACTGATGCTGGAAGAGGTTTCCTGACTTCACTATGACCCCTGCTGTCCATCACCCCCCTGCAAACTGGGTTCGGAACTCCAGACCCACATACCTGGCCTCCTGCTCGACCTGCTCCTCCAGCTGTGCAATCTTGGCCTCCAGCGCGGCGATGGTGGACTTGAACTTGGACTTGACGGCCCCCTCCATCTCCTGGAGCTTGCTCCGGAGCTCCTTGTTCTGCCGCTCGAGCTGCTGCCGGGCACTCTCATTCTTCTGGGCCGTGCTGCGCTCCGTGGCCAGCTCGTTGCTGAGCTGCTCGGCCTGGGGAGGAGAGTGAAGGCCGTGAGGTGGACTCAGGGAAGCCCAGGACAGCACACTGAGACCATGTACCTCTTCCTGCTGCCTCCAGCCTTGTTTGGCCTCTGCACGAGTCCCTTGATACCAGGTGCCCTGTCCTCCTCTCCTTCATCCTGTAAAACTCCACTCAAGAGCTTCTTCCAGGCCGGGCGTGGTGGCCCACGCCTGTAATCCCAGCACTTTTGGAAGCAGAGGCAGGCAGATCACTTGAGGTCAGGAGTTCAAGACCTGCCCGGCCAACATGGTGAAACCCCGTCTCTATTAAAAATACAAAAATTAGCCGGGCAGTGGTGGCATGTGTCTGTAGTCCCAGCTACTTGGGAGGCTGAAGCAGGAGAATCCCTTGAACTTGGGAGGCAGAGGTTGCAGTGAGCCAAGATTGCGTCACTGCACTCCAGCCTGGGCAACAGAGTGAGACCCTGTCTCCAAAAAAAAAAAAAAAAGGGTGCTTCCACAAGTGTCACAGTGCCACCCAGCCTGAGCGAGTGACTTGTCCCTTGCTTTCTCTGTCCTGGAGTCACCTGGAGAATGATGCCTGTTCACCCTACACCACAAGGGGCTGCAGGTCACAGGATGGTCCCTAGTGCCCACCATGGAACTGGTGCTCAGTGACATCACCAAGGGCTCACTGGATAAGGTCAGAGCTTCAGCTGGGGGGAAACACAATGAAAGAGCGTCCCAAGGCCCGGACTCCAGGGATGGCCGTGAGGTACAGGGAGCCAGACACACCGTGGCTGGAAAATGAGACACTGCAGCGTGGAGAGGGGTATTCTGAAGACAGCAGTCTGGGCACTGGTGTAAGGGCCCTTGGTCTCTACTCTGAGGCCCCACCACCCTCTTGTCCCTCAATCCAGGGCCTGCACACAAGAAGCCGCCACGCATGTGTTGACTGGGGCAGGATCCTGCTGCAGGAGAGACAGTAGGCAGCGAGACTGTGGTGTCTAGGCGGCCCTCACCTGCTGTGTGGCTTTGCGGACCCGGTCGCTCATGGCCTCCATGTTGCCCTGCTCCTCCTCCAGCTCTTCCTCCAGCTGGGCGATCCGGGCCTCCAGGCGGCGCTTCTCGTCCTGGAGTGCGTTCCTGGGGGAAGGGCAGCCATGGTGGGGGCCTCTACCCTCCCCCGGCTTAGCAGATGCCCCCTCCTTGGAGTGATGCCTCAGGGGGATTGCTCTCGTCATCTAATGGGGGAAACTGAGGCTTGGAGAAGATTAGAAGACTCATCTGTAGTTACACAGCTAGGAAGTGGACGGCCGGGACTCGGCCCAGGTCCGTTTCAGCAAAGCTGGGATTGGGATGGGGACCAGCACACTCCTCCCTGACTCTTCCTGGCCTCCCCTTCTACCCACACAGCTACTTATTGGGAATGAATGAAAGCAGCCACACCCCCAAACAGAGGCATGAAAGCGCTGAGGGAAAACCTAACCACCATGGGTCTGTCCCCAATCTCAGAGGACGCTTTGTCAGCAGCAGCTGACAAATGAAATGGGGGTCCAGGGCCAGGCACAGTGGCTCACACCTGTAATCACAGCACTTTGGGAGGCCAAGGTAGGAGGATCACCTAAGGTCAGGAGTTCAAGACTAGCCTGGCCAACACGGTGAAACCCCACCTCTACTAATAATATAAAAGTTAGCCAGGCACGGTGGTGCACACCTGTAGTCTCAGCTACTGGGAAGGCTGAGGCAGGAGAATTGCTTAAATCCGGGAGGTGGAGGTTGCAGTGAGCCAAGGCTGTGCTGTTGCCCTCCAGCCTGGGTGACAGAATGAAACTCTGTCTCGAAAAAATTTAAAAAATAAAAGGGGGTCGAGGATGCTGCCTCTCCCCCCATCCTCTGCTTCAGAGCCCTTTTCCTCCATTCAGTTTCCTACCTTCCCGACAGGCTACTGGCCAGCTCCTCTGCCAGTTCCTCCTTCTCGAGGTCCGCCTGTTTGCGAGCCCTCTCAGCTGCGGCGAGGTCCTAGGTGGGAGGTAGGAAGCCTGTTGCCTGCCAGGGAGAGGCCAAGCCCCACCGAGAGTCCACCCTGCCTCCTCAGCCACCCTCGAAAGTACATGTTCTTCCTCTGAGGTCAGGGGAGGCCTCATGAATACATAGAGGAGGGGGAGCATGTGTCTTTCTAGACAGGTGGACCCCACAGGAGGACGAAATGAAATCTGGGAATGCACTGACTGGAGCTGCCAAGGGGTGCTACCATGACACCCGCATCTGAGGCTCTCCTAGCAAGGCAGGGCTTTACCTCTTGGAGCTGCATGAGGTCTGCTTCCAAGCTCTTGGCTTTCTTCTCATTCTCTTTGGCTGTGGCAAAGATCTCATCTCTGGAGGCACGGGCATCTTCCAGCTCTCTTTGAAAGTCCTTCATCTGAGCCTGCATGAGTCAACAGGAAGGACAAGCTCAGATGTCTTTACTCCCCCAAGTTCTGCTGCCCAATTTGGCTTTGCACACCCACCCCTTGGATTTTCTGCAGTTGACCACAAAGAAGTTCCCATTGCATGAGCATGGCCCTCCGTTCCAGGTGGCTGGTGGCAGGCTGGGAGCACCATTCTGGGTGGGCTCCACAGACCTGCCTGAGAAGCGAGCCCCTGATGTGATCTGAGGGCAGTGGCCAAATACCTAATAATGCTGCCCTACCCAGGGCAGGAGACAGCCACCAAAACCTAAATGGTGCCAGAAAAACCCCAGCTGAACCCACACCAATGGCAGGTGCAGGCTTGCTTCCTGGGGCCTGCTCTGCTGACTTGGGTGGCCTGAGGGGAACTGTGCCCTCCCTCCACCCATGCCCCAAGCTCCTAGTGTCACCCACCTGCAGTTTGCGTAGCTGCTTGATGGCTTCCTCCCTCCCCTTGATGGCAGAGTCGGCCTGAAGCTCCAGGTCTTTCAGGTCCCCTTCCAGCTTCTTCTTCGCTGCAGCCGCCAGGGCACGTTGCTTTCGCTCGTCTTCCAGTTCCGTCTCATACTCGTGAAGCTGGGTGAGGAAGAGAGATGTGTGCTGCCGCACTTGCCCCTGGGGAGGTCCTTTAGCCCACGCAGGCAGCACCTCACTGCACCCCTTCCCCAGCACAGCCCCCCTGTGAGGTGGGCATCTCATCCCCAGTTGCAGATGGGAAAGCGGAATTTCGCCGGGCATGGGTGGTTCATGCCTGTAATCCCAGCACTTTGGGAGGCCAACAGGAGAATGGATCACTTGAGGCCAGGAGTTCACGACCAGCCTGGCCATGGTGAAACCTCATCTCCACTGAAAAAAAAAAAAAATTAGCTGGGTATGGTGGCATGCGCCTGTAATCCAAGCTACTCGGGAGGCTGAGGCAGGAGATGGAGGTTGCAGTGAGCTGAGATTATGCCACTGCACTCCAGCCTGGATGACAGAGCGAGACTCTTTTGTTTCCAAAAAAAAAAAAAAAAAAGAAAAGAAAACGAAGTTTCCACACCGACCATGAGAGGTGGTGATGATAGGAATGAAAAAGGCCACCCGACCTCCCTCTGCTGGCCTCCCCGACAGCACGCACCTGTCTCTGCAGTTGCCTTCTCTTCTCCTCATTCTGCTCGTCCCGGGCTTGGAGATCCCTCTCGAACTGGCCCTTGAGCGCCTGCATGTTGACTTCCAGCCGCAGTTTGGCATCCTCCGTGGCCTGCAGCTCGTCCTCCAGCTCTTCCAGCTGCGTCTTCATCTCCTCCATCTGGGTCTCCAGGGCCCGCTTGGACTTCTCCAGCTCGTGGACCTGCCGGCAGAGCAGGCAGCCCCGTTCTATGAGGCTCAACTTCACGAAGATGATTGAGAAACCCACAGTGAGCGGCACCTCAGGAGGTCAGGGAGGTGCCTTTGGCCTCCCACAGGATGCATGGCCGGGACTCAAGATGGCCCCTGAGAGCTCAGAGCCCAGCCTTATCCTCGGGCCCCCCAACTCAGACGCGTCCTCGACTGCCATTCTCAGCCCCTCCCAGCCCCTGCACCAGTCCAAAAACCTCCTTCCATTTCCGATGATAGTTCGCTATGAAAAAGGCCAGGAGCTAGCCTCCCATGGACTGGTGAACGGCGCAGAGGGTGGGCGGGCGAAACGTGGACGAGAAAAACAACCCAAAGCCACTTACGTTCTTGCCCACGTCATCCTTGGAGCTGACCAGGTCTTCCATTTCAGCTTTGAGCATTTTGTTGGTCCGCTCGAGTTCCTCTTTGGCTTCCAAGGCCTCTTCAAGGGCCCGAGCCAGGGACAGGGCCTTGGTTTCCTTCTCCCTGGCTTCTGCCTCGGCTCTGTCCCTCTCATCCGCGTATTTGGAAGAGATGTTTTTCTCCTCGGCTAACAACTACAATACAGCATAAGACCCAGAGGTGACTTCTAGGCATATCCGGGGTCAGCGTCACTGAATTGTAAATACCGGGGAAAAGCCCTGTGTCCTACTGAATGTATTGAGGTGCAGGTGTAAGCAATGTAGGTTAGCTATGGGAGTAGTTTATATAATCATCTGGCGTTCTGACTTCTACATCAACCTTATGCAGAGCCAGAAATCAGCTGACTTGTTTTTTTTTGTTGGTTGGTTGGTTTGTTTTAGATGAAGTCTCACTTTGTCACCCAGGCTGGAGTGCAATGGCACAGTCCTGGTTCACTGCAACCTCCGCCTCCTGGGTTCAAGCGATTCTCCTGCCTCAGCCTCCAGAGTAGTTGGGATTACAGGTGCCCACCACCACGCCTGGCTAATTTTTGTATTTTAAGTAGAGACACGGTTTTGCCATGTTGGCCAGGCTGGTCTCAAACTCCTGACCTCAAGTGAGCCTCCTGCCTCGGCCTCCCAAAGCATGGAGATTACAGGTGTGAGCCACCACACCTGGCCAAATCCTTGTGCTTCGAAACCACTAAAGCTGCCCACGTTGCTTAGAGAACACTGAGGTCAAAGTGACATTTAAAGCTGCCAAAAGCTAGTTATTATTTTATTTCATGGCCACAAGTAGCTATTAATATCTCACAAAAGTATCCTAAGAGCCTCAGTAAGGAAACGGTAAGCATGGGTGGCCCTGCACTCATATCTCTCTGCTTGGAGAAGCAACTCAGAAAACATTCCATGCTCACATTAACCTCATCTTCAGAGAGAACACAGCAGATTATAAACTGTAACATCCAAAAGCCAAACTTCTAGCATTCAGCAAAGACAGGGACCTCTAAACTGCACAGTCAACACAAAAATCCCACACCATGTGTGACACTGCACTACGCTCTGTGGCAGGAAAATAAAAACAACCTCAGGCCTTCAACCAGATAACGAAGCATTGAAGATGAGCTGACAGCCCAGAGGAGAGGTGGCTGATGGGAAGAGGAGGAACTGGGATGTTATCTAGAATCCTGACACTATGAGGCCAGTCAGGAAGGGGTAGGGAACCCGCAGGCATCTGGCATTTAGCCTCACTGTACAATCCTCATTTATTTTTGAGACAGAGTTTTCGCTCTTATCACTCAGGCTGAAGTGCAGTGGTGCAATCTTGGCTCACTGCAACCTCCGCCCCACCCGGAGTTCAGGCGATTCTCCTGCCTCAGCCTCCAGAGTAGCAGGGATTACAGGTGTGCGCCGCCATGCTACTAATTTTTTTAGTAGAGACAGAGTTGCACCATATTGGCCAGGCTGGTCTCAAACCCCTGACCTCAAGTGATCTACCCACCTCAGCCTTCCAAAGTGCTAGGATTACAGGCGTGAGCCACCATGCCTGGCCTCTCAAACTGATTTTTAGAATAACCCTGAGTCACTTGTAAACTAAATCACATTTACTAAATAATAATGTATCTTAAAAGTTGGTATTTAGGGGTTTGGGTCCTACAGGGGTCTGCATTTCTCGTACAATGAAGATTTGTGAATTTCATCGCTGTAAGTTTTACTCGAAGCAAAATGTGTTTAGAAGTAAACTCTAATTAATACAGAATGTTGAGGTGTGGAAGGGGAAATGTACTGACATCTGTAATTTGCTCTGAAATGTACCCAAGAGATAAGGCATGATAGATAGAATTAGTCTTTATAAATAAATATGTGGGCCAGGCATAGTGGCTCATGCCTATAATCCCAGCACTTTGGGAGGCGAAGGCAGGCAGATCATTTGAGGCCAGAAGTTGGAGACCAGCCTGGACAACATGGCAAAACCCCATCTCTACTAAAAATACAAAAATTAGCCAGACATAGTGGTGTGCTCCTATAATCCCGGCTACATGAAAGGCTGAAGCATGAGAATCGCTTGAACCCAGAGGCGGAGGTTGCGGTGAGCTGAGACTGCACCACTGCACTCCAGCCTGGGTGACAGGGCTAGACGCTGTCTCAAAATAAATATGTGGTAAAGTTCATATAATACAGTGTCAATGAGTGAATCCAGGTGGTGGCCTTACAGGTGTTCACTGTACAGTTCTGTCAACTTTGCTGTGTGCTTGGAATTTTACAGAATGAAACCTTAGGGAAGAGTGGTATTAAAAGTATAGAAACTGAATTACTTGGAATACTACTCAATAGGTATTCAATACATATTTTTAGTGAATAAAATATGCACCTGATTCCTTCTTGAGGCTAGAAACGAAGGCATCACCATGTGTGCAGGTGACCCACATGGTGCTGGTACCCAGAAAAGTCACAGTCATCAAGGCTTCTGTGCCATCCTTACTGTGACCTGGTAGCCTTAATGCTCCATGGTTGCCCAAGACAAGATAAGAGAGCCTCCCATGGCTCCCCAGAGAGTGGAGAGGGGATGCAGGCACAGGCGGGAGCCACGCATCATACTCTGCAAAGCTGATTCCCCGACCCAGCGTCCACGGCCAGACTGGAGGACACCCCACGCCCTCCCTCTACCTGATCAAACTTCCTCTGCTTCTTTTCCAGGTTGGACACGAGTTGCCGCTGGTTGTCCAAATCGACGACCAGGTCGTCCAGCTCCTGCTGAAGCCTGTTCTTGGTCTTTTCCAGTTTATCGTAAGCGGCCGCCTTCTCCTCGTACTGCTGGGTGAGGTTCTCGATCTCCTTCTGGAACCTCTTCTTCCCCTCTTCCAGAGCTTCCACGGTGCTGGCAAAGTCCTGCAGCTTCTTCTTTGAGTCGGAGAGCTACAAGGACAGCGTCCAGGGTAGGGTGAGAGGGGGACCATGAGTGACCCCTGTCCCTGGCCCCACAGACTCTGAGAAGCGAAGACCATGTCTCCTTGTTGGAGAAACCCAATAGCAGGGGAAGCTGGGGGGTCAAGCACCATCGCACCAACACTCCATCGCGATCTGCCGGCAGGGGATCTCAGCGCAGAGACGTTGAGAAGGACCCATGACGGAAGCAAGGACACGGGGCAGGCACCTGGATGTTGAGAGTGGAGATGTGGCGCTCCAGGTTCTGCTTGGCCTCCATCTCCTCGTCCAGCTGGTCTTGCAGGCTGTTCCGCTCCTCCTCCAGCTGGCGCAGCTTCGTAGACACGTTGAGCTTCTGCCGGGTTTCTTCTTGAAGCAGCTCCTGCAAAAGGGATGCACTGAGGTGCCAGGGACCTGCCCCGAGGAAGGCCACCCCACAGGTCCCCTGGATGATGTGCAAGGACACTCACCTGGGTGTCCTGGAGCTGGGAACTGAGGGACGCCACGTCCTTGGCCAGCTTAATGGCCTTCCCCTCGGCCTCGTTAAGCATCCCTGTGACGCTCTCGACTTCATTCTAAGGGTGCCAAGAGACTGGTTAGTCAAAGCCTCTAGAAGGGGATCCTCCTTAAAAGGAGGCCTTTTTACTCAAAACACATGGTGTGCCCTCATGGGCTAGGACTTGGGGTGTCCACTGATTGAGAAAATACCCACGAGGTATGGGACTCTGATAAAAGAAAAAAACAAAAAACTCTGTGGCTTGAAGGGAACTCCATTACCTATAAGTTGGGACCCTGGCCCTAGACTCCATGGTTCTAAGAACTTATTTGAGCCCCAATTGTATGGACTGGGACCTGATCCCACTAAATGGATCCTAGATCCCTGCCAAGGTTGGTAGAGACAAAGCAGCAGGTTTGAGAATCCAAACGAGTTGCTCTGGCTGGTCCACTCTCTAAGGCTGAAGAAGGGAGACCAGGATGGTAACTGAACATCCGAGGGATGCTGTCCCATCTCTTCCTTCCTCACTCCTACTCCTTTGTCCCTTCACGGACCCTTATGGCCAAAGCCAGAGACGCAGACCCTAAAGGTAAAAATGCCCTCTGTGTATTCTCTGGCTTTTACTCCCTAGTGTCTCTGCATAAGTCCCTTTGGAGGTGTCAGCCTACCCTCCATCTCTTCCATTGACAAGGAGGGTATGAATGATCTTGACACTGCTTATATGAGAGCAGCAAAACCCCTGCTCTCAACTGCATGTGGGAAAAAAACATCTCACTTAATGCTTCCCCTGCCCCTTGGTCCCTGGCTGTGAACATGTTAAATATTTATGGAAACTATGGCCACATCCCCGTGAGTGGGGAGGCAGGGTAAATGTCTATTCCAAGTGAAAGAAGACCAAAGGCAAACAGACCATGTCATTCATCAGCTTAAAACCCCTCAACAGCTTCACATCGCCCAGAGTAAGGACCAACATACGTGTAATAGGTTCTCAAAAGCCCTACATCATCTGGGTACAACCTCCCCCTCCAACCCCACTCTGTACTATCTCCCCCTACCCCCAACCCCAACGGGGCACTCTAGCTCTACTGGCCGTACGTCTCCTAATTTTTCTTTTTACCACAGGACCTTTGCACATGCTGTTCCCGCTGCCTGGTAGACTTATCCATGCTCCTTAGGGAAGCCTTTCTTGGCTCCTCCTCCCCCAGGTTAGGCCCCCTGGTTATTTACACTTAGGCATCATGTGCCTTCCCTTTGCTGCATCATTTGACATTCATTTGTGTGATTATTCATGTCTTTCTCTTCCCTTCCTTTCCCCTTACTTGGCTGGAGTCCTACTGGGGCAGGGACAGTGTCTCTTCTTCCTTGCTGTTGTATCTCAGGATTAAGCACAGTGCCTGGCATACAGCAGGTGCTCAATAAATAATTATCAACTTGGAAAGGAAGGTTTTTTTTTTTCCTTTTCTTTTTTTCCTGAGACAGAGTTTTGCTCTTTTAGCCTAGGCTGGAGTACAATGGTGCAGTCTCTGTACACTGCAACCTCTGCCTCTTGGGTTCAAGCAATTCTCCTGCCTCAGCCTCCCGAGTAGATGGGACTACAGGTGCCCACCACCACACCTGTCTAATTTTTGTATTTTTAGTAGAGACTTTTCACCATGTTGACCAGGCTGGTCTCAAACCCCTGACCTCAGGTGATCCACCCACCTCTGTCTCCCAAAGTGCTGGGATTGCAGGCGTGAGCCACCACGCCTGGCCAGAAGGTTTTTTTAATATTTAATTTAACAGGGAGATCATCGCCTCCCCTCCAGGAACGCAACTAGAGGAAAGGACTTGCCTTGCAGCAAGAGAGACCTCAGCAAGCTGGGAAGAGGCCCCTCCCCACAGAACTGGGCATCACCCAGCACTGCCCACCGCACCACCGCGCCACCGCCTCACCTGCAGCTTGTGGACTTTGTCATTGAGCTCCGCCCGGGCCCGCTCCCCATCGCTGCACTTGGACTGCAGCTCCTGCACCTGCGCCTCCAGCTTCTTCTTCTTGTGTTCCACCTCCTGCTTGGCCTGGCCCAGGACCCGCAGCTCCCCGGCCAGGTCTGCGTTCTCCTTCTCCAGTGTCTGCTTATTCTTGTCTAGGTTTGCCTTGGCCTGGCGAAGGAAGCAGAGGGGAGGGATGACAGGGAGGCTGTGGCCGGGAGAACGTTTCAGGCCCTGCCCTTTCCTCCCTCAGAGAGGTCCAGGAAGGCACACAGCAGGGGGCACACAATCACCAGTAAGAGATTTGGGTCTTTTTTGTTTTGTTTTGTTTTGTTTTTTTCAGATGGAGTCTTACTCTGTTACCCAGGCTGGAGTGCTGTGGCACGATCTCGGCTCACTGCAACCTCTGCCTCCCGGGTTCAAGCTATTCTCCTGCCTCGGCTGCCCAAGTGGCTGGGATTACAGGCGCCCACCACCATGCCCAGCTAATTTTTGTATTTTTAGTAGTGACAGGGTTTCACCATGTTAACCAGGCTGCTCTCGAACTCCTGACCTCAAGTGATCCACCCATCTTGGCCTCCCTAAGTGCTAGGATTACAGGCGTGAGCTGCTGCGCCCAGCTGATATTTTGGATTCTATTTTCCTAAAGCTCATGGGTTGCAATCTGAAATCCCACAAGCGGTATCCAACCTGCTGTCATGTCCCCTTTGACCCTTTCACTACTTTTTTAAAAAATGAGTTGCCGACATTTTAATAAATGTCACATAAAAATCTGGATTCCCAGCTTCTTTTTCTTTTTCTATTTTTTTTTTTTTTTTGAGAAGGAGTCTCGCTCTTTCGCCCAGGCCACAGTGCAGTGGCGCTATCGTGGCTCACTGCAAGCTCCGCCTCCCGGGTTCACACCATTCTCCTGCCTCAGCCTCCCGAGTAGCTGGGACTACAGACGCCTGCAACCATGCCCGGCTAATATTTTGTATTTTTAGTAGAGACGGGGTTTCACCGTGTTAGCCAGGATGGTCTCGATCTTCTGACCTCGTGATCCGCCCGCCTCGGCCTCCCAAAGTGCTGGGATTACAGGCGTGAGCCACCGCACCCGGCCTCCCAGCTTCTTTTTCAAAAAACTTTAATGTTTGAAGGCCTCTCATGGCAGCTCATACTTGTCATCCCCAGCACTTTGGGAAACAGGCAGGAGGATCACTTAAGGCGAGGAGTACAAGACCAGCCTGGGCAATGTAGTGAGACCCCCATCTCTACTAAAGTAAAACATTAGCTGGGTGTGGGGGCCACATACCAGCAGTCCCAGCTACTCAGGAGGCTGATGGCAGGCTTGCTTGAGCCCAGGAATTGGAGGCTGCAGTGAGCTGTGATCACACCACTGCACTCCAGCCTGGGCAACAAAGTGAGACCCTGTTTCAGAAATAAGTAGCTTTGGGAGGCCAAGGCAGGTGGATCACTTGAGGTCGGGAGTTTGAGACCAGCCTGGCTAACATGGCAAAACCCCATCTCTACTAAAAATAAAAAAACTTGCCGGGCGTGGTGGCGCATGCCTATAGTCCCAGCTACTGGGGTGGCTAAGGCACAAGTATTGCTTGAATCTGGGAGGTGAACAGTCTTCCATGTGGTGGTTTACTGAACACCTTTCTGGGGCTGGTTCATTACCTGGTCTGTTGGAACCTCAAGTGTAAGTTGATGCAGTTTAGATCTGTGTCCCCACCCAAACCTCATGTTCAGTTGTAATCTCATGTTCTATTGGATTACAACTGAACATGAGATTTGGGTGGGGATGCAGATCCAAACTGTACGAACTAGTCAAGGTGAACATTGGGACCTGGTGGGAGGTGACTGGATCACGGGGGCAGTTTTTTTAAATTTTTTTTTTTTGTGACAGAGTCTCGCACTGTTGCCCAGGCTGGATTGCAGTGGCGTGATCTTGGCTCGCTGCAACCTCCACCTCCCCGGTTCAAGTGACTCTCCTGCTTCAGCCTCCTGAGTAGCTGAGATTACAGGCACCCGCCACCACACCCCCAGCTAATTTTATGGTTTTTGGTTTTTTTGGCGAGACGGAGATTTACTCTTGTTGCCCAGGCTAGAGTGCAATGGCGCAATCTCGACTCACTGCAACCTCCACCTCCCAGGTTCAAGAGATTCTCCTGCCTCAGCCTCCCGAGTAGCTGGGATTACAGGCGTGCACCACCACGCCTGGCTAATTTTTGTATTTTTAGTAGAGACAGGGTTTCACCGTGTTGCCCAGGCTGATCTCAAACTCCTGACCTCAGGTGATCTGCCTGCCTCGGCCTCCCAAAGTGCTGGGATTACAGGCATGAGCCTCTGCGCCTGGCCTAATTTTATGCATTATTAGTAGAGATGGGGTTTCACTACGTTGGACAGGCTAGTCTTGAACTCCTGACTTGATGATCCACCCATCTCGGCCTCCCAAAGTGCTGGGATTACAAGCATAAGCCACCGTGCCCAGCCTTTGGGGGCAGTTTCTAATGGTTTAGCACCATCCCTTTGGTGCTGCCCTTGTCAGATCTGGTTGTTTAAAAGTGTCTGGCACCTCCCCATTCTCTCTCTTCTGCCTGCTCTGGTCATTTAAAACATGCCTGCTTCCCCTTTGCCTTCCACTATGATGGTAAGTTTCCTGAGGCCTCCCCAGAAGCAGAAGCTGCTATATGCTTTCTGTACAAACTGCAGAACCATGAGCCAATTAAACCTCTCTTCTTTATAAATTACCCAATGTCAGGGTGGGTACAGTGGCTCACACCTGTCATCTCAGCACTTTGGGCGGCCAAGGCAGGTGGATCACCTGAGGTCAGGAGTTTGAGATCAGCCTGGCCAACATGGCGAAACCCCATCTCTACTAAAAAAAAAATTAGCTGGGCATGGTTGTGTGTGCCTGTAGTCCCAGCTACTTTGGAGGCTGAGGCAGGAGAATCATTTGAACCCAGGAGATGGAGACTGCAGTAAGCCAAGATCACGCCACTGAACTCCAGCCTGAGTGACAGAGTAAGACTCCATTGCTCAAAAAATAAATAATCCAATCTTGGGTATTTCTGTAGAGCAATGCAACAACGGACTAATACACTAGTGACAGAACCAAATGCAAACTCCCAACAATTTTTAGGCAATGCTGCACCCACTTAATCTAGCAGAACCAAAAGCTTCCACTGAAGGGGATGTGGAGGAGCTGGAACGCTGAGGGTGATGTAACTCAGGCTTTCAGGAAAACAATCTGGCAGAAGGTCGCAAGCTAAAAAACTTACCCTGGGGAATGAAGCACAGGAACTACCCCAAAGGAGAGAAGAGCACCCAAGATTCAGCATTCAGTACTGCTATTTACCAGCTCCCACTCCCATACACCGCAAAGAGTCCAACAACGGGAGAGTGATTTGACCTAGTCATTCTCAAATTATGCCGGAGAGAGCTGTTCTGCCATTAAAATCAAATAATGACAAGTTTCCTCCAGTCTTTTTTACAAAAGAAAAATCGCTATGTTGCCCAGGCTGATCTGAAAGTCCTGGGCTCAAGCAGTCCTCCCTCCTTGGCCTCCCAAAGTGCTAGGATTACGGGAGGTGTGAGCTGCCATGCCTGGCCCTCCTCCAGTCTGCAGAGAAATTAAAGTGGATAGAATGTTCCCAGTTTTAAGTTTCATTTAAATCTCCCCAAAAGTGTTGCTACACCTTTGCTTATCCCTGAAGGGCAGTATATTAACGGGCCCCACCCATCCTATAGGGCTTCAGTCCTGTAGAGGCCAGAAAGTGGGGTCTAGGGCCAGACTGTCTGGGTGCAAATCATGGCTCTGTCACATACCAGCAGTGTGACCTTGGGTAAGTCTCTTCACCTCTAGGCACCTTGGACCTCAGTTTCTTTGCTTGTAAAATGAGTTTAATAGTACACATCTCACAGGATGGTTGTGAAGATTAATTGACATACTGTATGGGAAGCATTTCTGTTCGTTCTTTTTTTTTTTTTTTTTTTTTTTTTTTTTTTTTTTTTTTTTTTTTTTTTTTTTTTGAGATGGAGGCTCACTCTGTCGCCCAGACTGGAGTGCAGTGGCACGATCTCAGCTCACTGCAACCTCTTCCTCCTGGATCCAAGTGATTCTCCTGCCTCAGCCTCCTGAGTAGCTAAGATTACAGGCACATGCCACCACACCCAGCTAATTCTTTATAGTTTTGGTAGAGATGGGGTTTCATCATGTTGGCCAGGCTGGTCTCGAACTCCTGAACTCAAGTGATCTGCCCACCTTGCCTCCCAAATTGCTGGGATTACAGACATGGTGAGCCACCATGCCCAGCCTATTTTTATTGTTTGATTAAGGTCTCACTCTGTTGTCCAGGCTAGAGTGCAGTGGCATGACAGGGCTCACTGCAGCCTCAACCTCCCAGGCTCAAATGATCCTCCCACCTCAGCCTCCCAAATAGCTGGGACCACAGGAATGCACTACCAGGCCTGGCCAATTTTTTTTTTTTTTTTTTTTTTTGAGATGGAATCCTGCTCTGTTGCTCAGGCTGGAGTGCAATGGCATGATCTCTGCTCACTGCAACCTCTGCCTCCTGGGTTCAAGTGATTCTTCTGCCTCAGCCTCCCATGTAGCTGGGATTACAGGCATGCACCACTGTGCCCAGCTAATTTTTTGTATTTGTAGTAGAGATAGGGTTTCACCACGTTGGCCAGGCTGGTCTCGAACTACTGACCTCAGGTGATCCACCTGGTTTGGCCTCCCAAAGTGCTGGGATTACAGGCTTGAGCCACCATGCCTGGCCTACTTTTTTTAAATTTTAGTAGAGACAAGTTCTCACTATGTTGCCCAGGCTGGTCTCCAACTCCTGAGCTCAAGCGATCCTCCCGCCTCAGCCTCCCCAAGTACTGGGATTACAGGTGTGAGCCACCTCACCCAGCCTGTATGGGAAGCATTTTGTAAATAAATATAAGCTGCCATCATCATCATTGGAATCTTATGTAACTTTTTTTTTTGTCTTTATGCAGACCCTGACATATAGTAATTTGAGGCTGCTGATGTCACTCTTATGTGTCATCA
Source organism: Hylobates moloch (assembly GCF_009828535.3). Classification (NCBI taxonomy): domain Eukaryota; kingdom Metazoa; phylum Chordata; class Mammalia; order Primates; family Hylobatidae; genus Hylobates; species Hylobates moloch. The sequence goes on along the minus strand of NW_026652298.1, from coordinate 27,132,974 downwards.
CCAAAAACCATCACCACTTACCCTCTTGAACTGCTCAAGCTGCTCTGTGAGCTCCTCCACCGCCTGTGCATGTTTCTGCCTCATCTCCTGGACCTGGGCCTCATGGGACCGTGTCTCTTCATCCAGGGCCTTCTTCAGCACCGTCACCTCCTGCTCCCTCTTGGCTCTTGACGGGAGGAACACAGTGATTGGCAATTGGGTGGAGACAGAGGGTCATCTCAGTGCCGTGCAAAAGAATGAGAGCTCCTCCAGGACCCAGAGCTGCAATCCTCATCACCACCCTTCTCTAGCTGTGTGACCTTGGGTCACTCACCTAACATCTCTGGACCTAAAATTTCCTCAGCTGCAAAATGTGGAGCATATCACCTGCCTAGGATGTCTGTAATGACTGGCCAACAAATACACAAAGTAATAGAATTGAAAGGATGTCTGTGAACTGCAACATTTTGCTTAAATATTAATGTTGGCTCTTATTTAATGAGCAGTTACTATATGCCAGGCCCTGAGCTAAGTTTTTTATATACATCATCTAATCCTCAGAGCGACCCAAAGAGGCAGGTGTGTTATTATTTCCATTTTACAAATGAGGAAACTCAGGCTAAGAGAGGGTAAGCAGTTTTACCCGTGGTGTCACAGCCATTGTGTGATGGAGCCAGAATTAGAAGCTAAACCTTGACCTTGAGTCCATGGTTTTGTTTGTTTGTTTGTTTGTTTGTTTGTTTGTTTTTGAGATGGAGTTTCACTCCTGTTGCCCAGGCTGGAGTGCAATGGCGCAATCTTGGCTCCCTGCAACCTCCACCTCCCGAGTTCAAGCAATTCTCCTGCCTCAGCCTCCTAAGTAGCTGGGATTACAGGTGCCTGCCACCACGCCTGGCTAATTTTATATTTTTAGTACAGATGGGGTTTCACCATGTTGGTCAGGTTTCGAACTCCTGACCTCAGGTGATCGACCCACCTTGGCTTCCCAAAGTGCTGGGATTACAGGTGTAAGCCACTGCACCCAGCCTGGTTTTTTGTTTTGTTTGTTTTTTTATCGAGTCTCGCTCTGTCACCCAGACTGGAGTACAGTGGAATGATGTCAGTTCACTGCAACCTCTGCCTCCCAGGTTCAAGGGATTCTCCTGCCTCAGTCTCCCAAGTAGCTGGGATTACAGGCACCCACAACCATGCCTGGCTAATTTTTGTCTTTTTAGTAGAGACAGGTTTTCATGATGTTGGCCAGGCTAGTCTCGAACTCCTGACCTCAGGTGATCTGTCTGCTTCGGCCTCCCAAAGTGCTGGGATTACAGGCGTGAGCCACCATACCTGGCCCATGCACTGGGCTTTTCTGTATCAAAGGCCAGGTGGCAAGGGAGCAGAACATTGTGCCTCTATGTGCATGTGACAGTGCACAAAACCCAAAGTAGGGGAAATAAACCTCAGGGTATATGGTGTTGGCACAGCTAGCATAGCTATATGCTATGGTATATGCTATGCCAACACCACAGATTGCATCAAAATACATTTATGTGTTTACTGAATGAATCAATGACCTAGTTTCACTAGAGTCAGGATTCGTGATCTAGCAGGCAGTTTGTTATTGTTGTTGTTTGTTCATTTGAAGTGAATCTTAAATTGAAAACCAATCTGATCAATTTTAGTTTTAAAATTTAACACAAAAGTTATACACACACATACTTGGGATTTGGAGCTTGGGGACTGACTGACACACACACAGACAGGAAGGAATTTCTCAAAAATGTTAACTGGTGTGACTAAGGGTGATTTTTGTTTGTTTTTTGTTTTTTTTTTTGAGATGGAGTCTCACTCACTCTATCGCCCAGGCTGGAGTGCGATGGTGCGATCTCAGCTCACTGCAACCTCTGCCTCCCAGAGTCAAGTGATTCTACTGCCTCAGCCTCCGGAGTAGCTGGGATTTACAGGCATGTGCCACCATGCCCAGCTAATTTTTGGATTTATAGTAGAGACAGGGTTTCACCATGTTGGCTAGGCTGGTCTTGAACTCCTGAGCTCAAGTGATCCACCTGTCTTTGGTCCCCCAAAGTGCTGAGATTATAGGCGTGAGCCCGATCCTAAAGGTGATTTTTTTTTATGTCTGCTTTTCTATAGTTTTCAAATTGTTCTGAGCATATCCAAGCTTTCCAATGAGGATGGTTTTGAATGCAGCCTGACACAGAGTCATAAACTTTCTTAAAACAGTATGAGATGTTTTTTCCAATTTGTAAAATTTTTTTAGTTCATCAGCTATTATTAGTGTTCGTGTATTTTATGATTTTATGTGTGGCCCAAGACAAATCTTTTTCTTCCAATGTGGCCAAGGGAAGCCAAAAGATTGTACATCCCTAGTATATACTACTCTTCTGATGAGAAGATGATGAGGGCCGGGTGCAGTGGCTCACACATGTAATACCAGCAGTTTGGGAGGTGGAAGTGGGTGGATCACTTGAGGCCAGGAATTCAAGTCCAGCCTGGGCAACATGGCAAAACTCCATCTCTATTAAAAACAAAAAATCAGCCAGGCGTGGTGGCACACACCAGTAATCCCAGCTACTCAGGAGGCTGAGGCATGAGAATCGCTTAAATCTCAGAGGTGGAGGTTGCAGTGAACTGAGATGGCACAACTGCACTCCAGCCTAGGCGACAAAGCCAGACTGCCTCAAAAAAAAAAAAAAAAAAAGAGAAAAGAGAAAAAACAACCACGCTCCTACAAGTTAAAGCAAACTGCAGCCAGGAAGGTAAATGCACAGGGGCTGAGAAATCCTGTGATGCAGGATTTGCTTTGGGTTTGTCCCCTCTCCTGCCCCCATCCCATTGGTGCAGTGGGACAGCAGGATGGTGGGACTGATGGGCCCCTCACCTGAGCTCCTGCTGAGTGGCTGTGCTGTCCAGCGTGTCTTCCAGCTCTGTCTTCAGGGCCTCCAGCTCCTCGCCCAGGTCTCGCTTCTGCTTTTCAGCCTTGTTCCTGGCGGCCCGCTCTGAGTCCAGGTCCTCCTGAAGGTCTGAGATGTGGCCCTCCAGCTCCCGGATCTTCTTCAGGGCATTGTTCTTCTGAGCGATTTCATCGTCAAGCCTTCCAGGGAGAGACCCACCAGAATGAACCCCCAGGGCCCTTGGTTCCTCTTTTACAATGTGGCCAAAAACTGTTTTCTGGGACCAGACACTTACGTTGCAGAGACATCCAACACCTATCCATGTCCCCAGGACTGCTTCTTGACATGCCAGACTATTTGAGATTAACATAGGACGTGAGTGCCAAGGTCTGACATCAAAATAGGTTGTACATGTGCATGGGTGTGTGTACATGTGTATGCACATGTGTGCATGTGTGTGCAAGAATGCAAAGCATTGGCCCCAGACTGGTAAGGTACCTGGTCACAGTAGGGACTGTGTGGAAGCTTTCTGAATGTTGGACAGTTATTCTTCCCTGACAACTGTCTGTTCTTTCTGCATTTGCTCAGTGATTGAGTACCCGCCCCATGCACAGCACTTGGCCAGCCACTGGTTGCGGGGGATATTCAGACTGGGGCTCTGCATCTGGTGGAGGTGGTGACCACAGATCAAGGTGGGCTGCAAGAAGCCCTGTTAAATGGCAGAATGCTGCAGGAGAGGCAAGCACTTTGATTTTACTGTACTTGTGAACGGGCGGCAACAAGAGAGAAAGTGAAATAGTTGGCTTGGGGTGAGACTGCAGAGGGTGGATGGGCTCTGAGGGTGAGGCTAAGGAAACTGGATTTTCCCTAGTAAGCCAGTGAAGTTAGGTTTTTGTTTTGTTATTATTGTTGTTTTGAGACAGGGTCTTGCTCTGTTGCCCAGGCTGGAGTGCAGTGGCATGAACATAGCTCACTTTAGCCTCAACCTCCTGGGCTCAAATGATCCTCCCATCTCAGCCTCCTGAGTAGCTGGGACTACAGACACACACCACCATGCCTGGCTCATTTTTTAACTTTTTGTAGAGACAGGGTCTTGCTGTGTTGCCCATGTTGGTCTCAAATTGCTGGCCTCAAGCAATCCCCCCTACCTTGGCTTCCCAAAGTGCTGAGATTACAGGCGTGAGCCACTGCATCCAGCCAGCAAACTTTTGTGAGCAGGTTTGTGCCCCAGAGGGATCTTTCCCTTCATCACCGTAGCACTGTCAACATAGCACAAATTGGATGACAAAAGAGCCAGGCCAGGGGATCAATCAGAAAGCTTTGAGGCTTAAATCCCAGCTCTGCCTCTTAGAAGCAATGACATTGCTCCTATTCCGTTACCCCTAGGAGGCTCAGCTTCCTCCTCAAAGACACCGGCAGTTGGCCAGGTGCCTGCAAAGGTACTGCTTGAAAATAACTTAGCACCGAGTAAGCAGGTAAATAATCATTCATAGTGGCTGCTGCAGTATCAGCATTAGTGTAAATCCAGCTAAGAGCCAGGAAGAGGGAAAAAACAGAGGAAATGGGTGGGGGACATTTAGAAGGACTGGCAGAATCTGAAGGTTGCTGCTCGCTGTGGGTTGGCAGAAACGAAAGAGGAGATTGGTGTTCACAAAAAAGAGGGTCCTTAGAGGGAGGGGCTGGGGAAAGGAAGGTCATTCCCGCCTTAGACAGGGGTGTTTGAGATGACGGTGGAAATTGACTCATTGGGCAATCAGAAATTCAGAACTGGGGTCTAGATGAGAAAAGCCTGGATGGCGGAGAGGTGGCAGCAACACCATGGGAGTAGGTGAGATCAACTGCAAAGAGATGATGTGTTGGTAGGGAAGAGAAGAAAGTCGAAGGTGAGGATCTGGGGGAGTGAACAGGGTCGGGAAGGCTTGTGGGAGGCCTGGCCTGGGAAATGAAGTTCATGCCAAGGGCCTGGGGCCACCTTGACCAAGACAGCCACTGCGAATGAGCGAATGAGCAGGGGCCCAGGGGATACATGGACACACAGCAAATGCCCCTTGCCAGCCCCGCTACCTGGCCAGGGCCGCCTGCAGCTCCTCCTCCTTCTTGGCCAGCTGCATCTTGAGCTCTGCGATCTGCGCCTGGAGGTCAGCGATCTGCTCGTGGAAGTCGCTGGCTTCACCCTCCAGCTTCCGTTTCAGCTTCTCCAGCTCCTGCCGGCTCTTCTCCTCCTTCTTTAGCCGCACTGCAAAAACCAAGGTGCTCTTCAGGAAGGGGAGGCCCCAGAGAGATGCCCGGCAATGAGCCTTCCTGCCCAGGCATTTTACACGGAGGAGATTAACACATCTCCCCATCAGTAACCATCATAGTCACGGCCTGGACCATTATCTCCGGATGAACAGCACCTTTTATCGTCGTATTATTATTATTATTTGAGATGGAGTTTTGCTCTTGTTGCCCAGGCTGGAGTGCAATGGCACAATCTCAGCTCACTGCAACCTCCGCCTCCCAGGTTCGAGTGATTGTCCTGCCTCAGCCTCCTGAGTAGCTGGGATTATAGGCGCTCGCCACCACGCCAGGCTAATTTTTGTATTTTGAGACAGGGTTTCACCATGTTGGCCAGACTGGTCTCCAAATCCTGACCTCGTGATCTGCCCACCTCGGCCTCCCAAAGTGCTGGGATTACAGGCGACAGCCACCACACCCAGCCCTTTTATCATATTAGTGTGTGTGATGACTGAGGGTGATTTTGAGAGGTGGGATAGAGTTAGTTGTCACTCATGGGATGATCTGCCATCCTCAAATTTCCTTTCTGATTTTCCTGCTTTTAAAAATACCCATTCAAGGCCAGGAATAGTGGCTCATGCCTATAATCCCAGCACTTTGGGAGGCTAAGGTGGGAGGACTGCTTGGGCCCAGGAGTTTGAGACCAGACTGAGCATCACAGTGAAACCCCATCTCTACAAAAAGAAAAAAGAAAAAAAATTAGCTGGGTGTGGTGATGCACGCCTGTAGTCTCAGCTACTCAGGAAGCTGAGGCAGGAGGATCACTTGAGCTTCGGAGTTTCGGGCTGCAGTGGGCCATGATCGCACCGTAGCACTGCAGCCTGGGCAACAGAGGAAAACCTCATCTCTAAAAAAAAATAATAAAATAAAATAAAATAAAAATAAACCTCTTGGTAGCTGGTTTACCTTCCAGTTCTGAAATCATAGATTCATGCTTGTTTTTCAGCTTGGTAAGATTCTTGGCCTTTTCTTCCTCTTCTGCAAGATTTGTCGTTAAGTCACTGATCCTCTCCTCAAGGAGTTTTCGTTCCTTTTTGGTGTAAAAGAAAGAGATAGCTTTAGCATTTTTCTTTTCTCTAGAATCTATGTTTCATTTTTAAGTGATTTCCATATAAACAGTTGAAAGAAAAACCCACATTATAACAAAATACAACTAGAGCTTTAAATGGTAAAGAGAAGTCCCTTAACAATTTCCAAAAATTGGCCATTTCTCATCTCATGCCAGTCTGTCCCTCACATTGTATGGTCAGCCAAAGGTACCCTCCTTCCATTCCTGCCACTGGCCAGCTCTTCCCTGCCCCAGGGCCTTTAAACAGTGGGCCAACCAGCTGAGATGCTCTTCTACTCCCCTCTAACTGCTCCTTCATCTTCAAGTTTCTGCTTAAATGTCACCTCCTCCAGGAAGCCTTCCCTGAATACCCTTCCTCTATCCCCCACTGCTGTATTCTTTTTTTTTCTTTTTTTTTTTTGAGACAGAGTCTCACTCTATCGCCCAGGATGGAGTGCAGTGGCACGATCTCAGCTCACTGCAACCTCTACCTCCCAGGTTCAAGTGATTATCCTGCCTCAGCTTCCCAAGTAGCTGGGATTACAGGCACCGGCCACTACGCTTGGCTCATCTTTGTATTTTTAGTAGAGATGGAGTTTCACCCTGTTGGCCAGGCTAGTCTCAAACTCCTGGCCTCAAGTGATCCACCTACCTCGGCCTCCCAAAGTGCTCGGATTATAGGCGTGAGCCACCGCCCCCGGCCCCTACTCACTTTTGACAGTTTATTGTTCTGATCATCCATGACCAGGATCTCATCCTCCAGTTTCTTGATCTTGGCCTCGGCCGTGACCTTCTCAAGTTGCAGCTTCTGCCTGGCAGCTTCCTCCTCCTCCAGCTGTTCTTCAAGGTCCTTTGTTGTGGAGGGAAAAGAGTAACAGCTTTGGTTATAACAAATTTACTCTCGTGGTGATCTGGGGACTAATGAATACAGGGGCTAGGCCTGAAGATGCCCAGAACTCTGTAGCCTCCTAAAAGGAAGAAATAAAGGTCTGGGCGTGGTGGCTCACACCTGTAATCCCAACACTTTTGGAGGCCGAGGTGGGTGGATCACTTGAGGTCAGGAATTCAAGACCAGCCTGGCCAACATGGTGAAACCCCATCTCTACTAAAAATACAAAAAAAACTAGCCAGGCATGGTGGTGGGCTCCTGTAATCCCAGCTACTCGGGAGGCTGAGGCAGAAGAATCGCTTGAACCCGAGAGGCAGAGGTTGCAGTGAGCTGAGATCGCACCACTGCACTCTAGCCTAGGCAACAGAGTGAGACTCTGTCTCAAAAAAAAAAAAAAAAAAAAACGACCTGGGTAAGCTGCTCTCCTTCATGGAACCTCAACCTCCTCATCTATAAAATGAGCACAGTAGGTACCACGGTGGTTTTAAAATCTATCCACAAGTTCTTTGCTACTCCAAAAAGGTGGAGCCTAATTCTCCTCCCCTTGAGTGGGGGTTAGATTTGCTTCTAACAACAACAGCAACAAAAAAAAAAATCAGGAGGAAGTGATGGAATGTAACTTCAAAGATTAGGCTACAAAAGATATTGTGGCTTCCTTTCTCCTCTCTCTCAGATCACTCCTGGGGGAACTCTGCTGCCATATTGGAAGGACACTCAAGCAGCCCTGAGGAGAGGCCTTCATGGTAAGGAACTGAGGCCTCCTGCCAGCAGCTGTGTGAATGAGCCACGTGGAAGTGGGTCCTCCAGTCCCAGATGAGTCTTCAGATGACTGCAGCCTCAGCCAATACCTTGACTGCAACCTCAGGCCGGACCCTAAGTCAGAACCACTCACCTAAGCCACTCCCAAATTCCTGACTATGCAAGATAAATACTTTTTATTTTTAGCTACTGAGTTTGGCATGTTTTGTTATGTAGCAATAGATAACAAATAAAATTATCCTCCTTTCAGGCTTGCTGTTAGGAGAAAAGGGGTTAGCACATGCAAAGCAGGGCAGTAGAACAGAGTGGGCTCACTGTGTTCAAAGTCCCAACCCCAGCTGTGTGGCCTTGATCAGATGACCAACCCTCTCCAAGCCTCCGTCTCATCATCTGTCCCAGCAGGGACACATATCCCTGGATACACCTCCACAGACCTGCAGTGAGGGTCAAGTGATTTGCTACCCACCACGGGCTGCCCCTGTGACACCTTACCAGCATCTGCTGGGCCATCTTCTTCCTTTCAGCCTGTAGCTGCTGGCCCCTGTCTTCCTCCTCCTCCAGGCGGGCCTCCATCTCATGCAGTATCTCCTCCAGCTCCTGCTTCTTGGCCGCCAGCCGCACCCGCATCTCCTCAGCCTCTGCATACAGCTCTGTTTCTGCCTGCAGCTGTTCCTGTAGCAGGTTCTTCTCCTCGGTCAGCTGCACACAGTGGGTGGGGAGGAGGCGGGTGAGCCCCATGGGGCCAAGTCCTATTCCCCAGCAACTCCAGCCACGCATCCATACAGGTACCTGCGAGTGCTTCTGCTCCAGCTCCTTAAGTTCATTCTCTGCCTTCTGCTGCCGCTCTTTGGTCTTCTGCAGTTCATCCTCTTTGGCCTGCATCTCCTCCTCCTGCCGTGTCACCTGCAGCAGTGGCTTCACCTGCACACACACGGTCAGCCCATCATTGGTTTTTGTGGCAAAGGGATATGTTGTGATAATAAATTCGATCGGTGGTTCTGAGCCAGGGACAATGTTGCCCCCACCGATCCCCACTAGGGGATATTGTCTGGAGACACTGCTGGTTGTCACAACTAGGGTGAGGGGTGCCTCTGGCATCCAGTGGGTAGAGGCCAGGGATGCTGCTAAACACCCTACAGTGCACAGGACAGACCCCACAACAGAATTAGTCACCCCAAAATATCAACAGTGGCAAGACTGAGGACCTCTAAATTAGAGCACCAGAAAAGGTGCAAAGTGAAAGGAAAAAGTCTCATCTTCCCCGCTTTAGAACCATCCCAACAGAGAACTACTGCTGAAAAGTGATATTTCCTTCCAAGGACAAAAGGGAGAAAAAAATCTTTCATATCCCACCCACCTCCCTATCAAAGTCATTATTAACATTGTTTACATTTCCTTCCTGGCTCTTTTTATGTTTAAAAAATAGACTTAAGACCATGCTGCCTAGTTGTAGAGGCTGCTTTTATTATTTAAAATTATAAGATACAGACAAGCACAGAGGTGCATGCCTGTAATCCCAGCATTTTGGGAGGCCGAGGCAAGTGCTTGAGCCCAGGAGTTTGAGACCAGCCTGGGCAACATCATGAGACCCCATCTCTACAAAAAAAAGTAGCCAGGCATGGTGGCGTGTGCCTGTAGTCCCAGCTACTGAGGGGGCTGAGGCAGGAAGATCGCTTGAACCCTGGAGGTTGAGGCTGCAGTGAGCCATGACTGTGCCACTGCACTCCAGCCCGGGTGACAGAGTGAGACCCTGTCTCTACAAATAAAATTTAAAAAATATTATAAGATATTTATTACCCCATGCTGTTACATCATTCTTACAACGTTACATAGCCATCTTTTTATTTTATTTATTTAGAGATGGTCTTGTTCTGTCACCCAGGTTGGAGTGCAGTGACACAGTCATAGCTCACTGCAGCCTTGAACTCCTGGCCTCAAGCAATCCTCCCACCCCAGTTCCAGAGTAGCTGGGACTACATGCCACAGTGTCCAGCTAGACAACTAGGTAGATGTCATTTTTTTTTTTTTTTTAGCAGACCTATTCAATATCCAAGCCTTCATTTTAATAGCTGAAAACATTCCATTGATGGATGAATCATTATTGAACTCATCATTCGGCTAGGACTGGACACTGAAATTCTGCTACTGTAAATAAGGCCACAGTGAATGCCCTTAACTCTTGATTTTCTTTTCTTTTCTCTTTTTCTTCAGTTGGAGTCTCGCCCTGTCACCCAGGTTGGAGTGCAGTGGCGCGATCTCAGCTCACTGCAACCTCTGCCTCCTGGGTTCAAGTGATTCTCCTGCCTCAATCTCCTGAGTAGCTGGGACTACAGGTGCCCACCACCACACCTGGCTAATTTTTGTATTTTCAGTAGAGATGGGGTTTTGCCATGTTGGCCAGGCTGATTTCGAACTCCTGAACCCAGGTGATCCTCCTGCCTTGGCCTCCCAAAGTGCTGGGATTACAGGCGTGGGCCACCACACCCGGCTAAGATGATTTTCTTAGGATAGTTTTTCAGAAGTTGGTTCAGTGGAGATGAACATTTCCAAAAAGCATCATCTGCTGTCCTTCCCTGGGCTGCCTCCTAACTGTTTGTTTTCAAGCCCCTGCCTGGCACAAGGAAGCCCCTGCTATGTACTCTGGCAGCTTGTTTCATGTAATTATCACAGTTTGCCATTATGTATCTGTCTCTGTGATTATCTGTTTATTGTTTACTCCCCGCCAATTCTGCCAGAATATTCACGGAGGTCAGGGACCACGGTGTGTGTTCACAGCCGCACCCCCAGCACCTAGCATGTGCCTGGCATACAGCAGGCACTCAATATCTATTTGCTTGGTGAAAAAGCCTTGCACCAGTGTACACACTCAAGGGCGTATAAGGAGAAGCCTAGTCTATTGCAACAGAGCATGTCTTTGTGCCATGGGCACAATGCAACCAGTGCCACTACAGGAACCAGTTGAGTCCTCTGGAGGCCTTGACTTTGCCAGAAATAAAAAATAATATGCTACTGGCCAGATGAGGTGGCTCACGCCTGTAATCCCAGCACTTTGGGAGCCTGAAGCAGGCGGGTTGCCTGAGGCCAGGAGTTCAAGGCCAGCCTGGGCAACAAAGTGAGACTCCATTTCAAAAAAGCAAAAAGTAAAAAAAAAAAAAACTGCAGTGTTGATAATGCAACAGTCTGGATGCTCTCTAATTCCATGTATAGAATATATATATATATATTTTTTTTTTTGAGACGGAGTCTCGCTCTGTCACCAGGCTGGAGTGCAGTACAGTGGCGCGATCTCAGCTCTCTGCAACCTCTGCCTCCCGGGTTCAAGTGATTCTCTTGCCTCAGCCTCCTGAGTAGCTGGGACTACAGGCGTTTGCCACCACGCCCATCTAATTTTTGTGCTGTTAGTAGAGACAGGGTTTCACCATCTTGGCCAGGATGGTCTTGATCTCTTGACTTTGTGATCCGCCCGCCTCGGCCTCCCAAAGTGCTGGGATTACAGGCGTGAGCCACCGTGCCTGGCCTTTTTTTAAAAAAAAAAAAAAAAAAGAAAAGAAAGAAAGAAGAGACAGAGTCTTAATCTTTCACCCAGGCTGGAGTGCAGGCACGATCTTGGCTCACTGCAACCTCTGTCTACTGGGTTCAAGAGATTCTCCTGCCTTAGCCTCCTCAGTATCTGGGATTACAGGTGCCCGCCACCATACCCAGCTAATTTTTGTATTTTAAGTAGAGACAGGGTTTTGCCATGTTGGCCAGGCTGGTTTTGAACTCCTGACCGCAAGTGATCCACCTGCCTTGGCCTCCCAAAGTGTTGAGATTACAGGCGTGAGCTGCCGCCCCTGGCAGCATTCTTGAACCATCAAAATTACAGAACTGGAGAACAGAGTGGTTTCCATGGCTACGGAGGAAGTGGGTGTGGCTATAAATGGGCCACACGAGGGATTCCAGTGCTGATGGAAATATTAATACTTTGTGTTAAGGTCCTGGCTATAGCCTATGTGCCAAAGGACCGGGCCTCCTCGGGCCAGAGAACCGCCAATGCGCAAGGTCTGCGTTGGAGCCCTCCATTCCACACCCACCTGTGACCACCTCCTGTCCCAAATGTGGAGGCTCCAGAGTGAAGAACCAGGGCTGGGGGCCCCTGGGAAGGGGGCTGGGGCAGAGCACTCACTTTGGTGAAAAGCCTCCACCATTGCCAGTTCCGCAGCTTGAGGTAGGCGGCGCAGTTCCTCTGAATCACCTTCATGGCGGTCAGCTGCTGCTGCCTCTTGGCAAAAGCCCTAGGGATGGGGGAAGAGAAGGTGCAGGGGTCATGAAGCCTCACCCCGCTGTCCACAGAGCCCTGCCCCGTAGCATCCCGAACCTGCACAGGGACATGTCCCATTCTCCCCAGCTCAGGTTCTTCCAGAAACCCTGTGTGACACATGTATTGTCTGGCTGCAAACAACTTAAATCATCTACAGGCCAGAGCCTTTCTAAGTGGACAAAGACGACCCAGGGCTCACAACGTGCCCCAGACTTAGCTGAAATCCACACACCACTCAGAAAACACAACTATGTGCATCATTCCTAAGGGGGCTCCTGTACTCCCCAGCTGCACTAGCTGTTTCCTTTTTCTTTCTTTCTTTTGTTTTTCTTTTTGAGGTAGAGTTTCACTCTTGTTGCCCAGGCTGGAGTGCGGTGGCACGATGTCAGCTCACTGCAAACTCCACCTCCAAGGTTCAAGTGATTCTCCTGCTTCAGCCTCCTGAGTAGCTTGGATTACAGGTGCCCACAACCATGCCTGGCTCATTTTTGTATTTTTAGTAGAGATGGGGTTTCCCATGTTGGCCAGGCGGGTCTCAAACTCCTGACCTCAGGCGATCCACCCACCTCGGCCTCCCAAAGTGCTGGGATTACAGGTAGGAGCCACCATGCCCAGCCTGCACAGCTGTTTCTGGCAAACTTATTATTTAATTTTTTCAGAGACAGGGTCTGGCTCTGCAGCCCAGGCTGGAGTGCAGTGGTACGATGATGACTCACTGCAGCCTCAAATTCCTGGGCGCAAGTGATCCTCCTGCCTCAGCCTCCCAAGTAGTTGGGACTACAGGCACATGCTACCATGCCCAGCTAATTTTTAAAGTTTGCTTTTTGTAGAGATAGGGATCTTGCCATGTTGCCCAGGCTGGTTTCAAACTCCTGGGCTCAAGCAATCCTCCTGCCTTGGCCTCCCAAAGTGCCTGGGATTACAGGTGTCAGCTACCACACCCAGCCCTGTCAAACCTATTCTCTCCTGGGTTGTTTTAGGGATTTCAGACTGTGACCCTGAACCAGCACTCTTCCCATTTAAGGGCTATCGGATTGAGAAATGATAGAACAGTGAACGTAATTCTGTCTTCCATGCTTGGCTGCCATCTTGGACATAGGAAAACTTTAAGAATAAAATTGCCCCAGTTATCCTGGAACCAGGAGACACAGCAACAGGGAATTTAGTAACGAAACTTGACAAGTTAGGTCTGTCGCAGGAGGACCAAGAGCTCCCAAATCTGGCCTTGACCATCTTGGGTCCATGTGTCAATGAATGAACCTGACACATCAGGGTCCTACTGGTGAGGATGTGGTCTCTGCCCAGCGACAACACACGCCCCAGAGAGTGACTCCACCTGTCCCTGCAGTCCCTGGGGTGTGACTTTCATTGATGAACCCGAGCCCTTCCCTCCTCCCAGTCTTCACAGAACAGCTGGGACATCACACCCTCCAACACCCTGCCTTATAAATCCCACTGGGACATGGGGATCTAGACACGGACGGTCAAGTCCTCTTTCCTCAGTGGTTTATCCAATTCTAACATTTCTAGGCCGGGTGCGATGGGTCATGCCTATAATCTCAGCACTTTGGGATGCCAAGGCGGGTGGATCACTTGAGACCAGGAATTTGAGACCAGCCTGGCCAACATGGTGAAACCCTGTCTCTTCTAAAAATACAAAAATTAGCCCAGTGTGGTGGCGGGCGCCTGTAATTCCAGCCACTCGGGAGGCTCAGACACGAGAATCGCTTGAGTCCAAGAGGCAGAGGTTGCAGTGAGTTGAGACTACGCCACTGCACTCCAGCCTGGGCGACAGAGAGAGAGACTCTGTCTCAAAAAGAAAGAAGGAAGGAAGGGAGGGAGGGAGGGAAGGAAGGAAGGGAAGGAGGGAGGGAGGGAGGGAGATAAAAACAACAACAATCATTTCTGACCTGACAACCAGGCACTGTTCTAAGCTCTCATCATGCGTTATCTTAGTGACACCTCATGAACAGCTCTCTGAGGTCAAAATGATTATGCTGTTTTCAGCTAAAAAACTCGAAGCTCAGAGAGGTAGAGTAACTTGCCCAAGGTTCATCAGCAAAAACTGGGGCATTCAGGATGAGAACCCAGGTCCAAAACTCATTCCTTTCCTGCATTCGTAACTGGTACATTTATTTAAAGTAGAAGCATTTCTTTCCCCTCAAGAAAAGGCTGTCACTCAGTCAATGATGCATCTTAAACAGGTAGCCTCTTAGAATCGGGGAATCAGAACAGAAAGGCCCTGTTTGTGATTTGCGTTTGAGGTATTAGGATGCAGGAAAGCATCTTTACTTTCTGGCCAAGTAGCCACGACACATCGCCTGGAAGGCCATGATGACATCGGTGATCTTCAAATCTCGTTCCTCCTCCAGGTGGGCCAGGACCCCAGTTCGGAAGAAGATTTTGCTCTGCCCTATCCTATATAAGTTGGGGTCAAGTTCCAGCGCTTTGATCTGCAAAAGGAAGGAAAAGAAGAGCTCCTGATTTCCGCTGTGCCATTTGGCCAGTGATGACATGGGTAAGAACGGTCCCCCCAAGAGCAGCAGGTGGTTTGCGGCCAGAGGTTGGGAGGTCTCTGGTGGACTTCTGGGCTCACCATGAGAATGCAGGCCTGCTTCCCGTCCATGAAGCCTTTGGGGATGGCATTCGCCGCCAGGATCTCGTAGCTTGAAACACAGAGCAGAAGTCACCCCGCGTACCTCCAGCATCCATTCCTCTGCCCAGTCCCGCTCACCCCCTGCCCTACCTGGGCCAGACCTTGGGACTTACCGTTGGCGGAACTCCTGGAAGACGATCCGGTTGGGGAAGCCCTGCCGGCAGATGCGAATGCCTTCCAGCACCCCATTGCACCGCAGCTGCTCCAGTACCAGGAACGCATCCAGCTTGCCGGACTGCAAAGGCCAAAGAGGGCAGTGAATCCCTGGGGCCAGGACCCACGGCACAGCAAAGCCCCAGACCTCCTACCTGGATAACCCCCCTGGCCAGGCCACGAGGGTACCAACAGAAGCACCCAGGGAGGGCTCAGCTGAGGGCCGAGGGGCAAAGCAATGCCCCCTCTCTGGGTTTTCATCTCTTTGCTTTGGCAATGGCTGCCTCATGATCTCTCTGGTTTTTGGTGACACTAGCATCGCCTGGCTGGAACCTGGGGCTTCCTCCTCATCACCTCCTCTCCCTCACTTCCTGTCCATCAGCAGTTTGATTGCTTCTAGCTCCCAAATATCTCCCAACCCCCCCCACTTCTCTTCACCACCATTGTCTCCACTATCTTCTCCTGCCTGGACAACCACAGAAACCACCCACCTGGTCTTGTCTCTCCGGTCTTGCCTCTCCCCTCAATCCCTTTATCCTTTTTATTTTTTGAGATAGGGTCCCATTCTGTCACCCAGGCTGGAGTCCAGTGGCGCGATCATGGCTCACTGCAGCCTCAAACTCCTGGGCTCAAGTGATCCTCCCAAATCAGCCTCCCAAGTATTTGGGATCACAGGCATGTGCTACCATGCCTGGATAAATTTTAAAAATGTTTTTGTAGATATAGGGTCTTGCTATGTTGCCCAGGCTGGCCTTGAATACCTGGTCTCAAGTGATCCTCCCACCTCAACCTCCCAAAGTGTTGGGATTATAGGCATGAGCCAGCATATGCCCAGCTCCCTCATTCACTTCCTAAAATGTAAATCTAACCATGACATAGCCCTGCTTAAACACCCTCAATGGCATGCCTAGAGAGAGAAGGCCAAGCTCCAGAAAGAACCCAAGGAACACCACGATCTAGCCCCTGTCTACCCATTCAGCCTCATTCCTACCTCACGCCATCTGATTCCTACGTCAAGCCATCACACATTTGCAACATGAAATGACGTATTTAGCATTTTCTTTCCTTTCCTTTTTTTTTTTTTTTTTTTTTTTAGATGGAGTCTCACTCTGCTGCCCAGGCTGGAATGCAGTGGTGCAATCTCAGCTCACTGCGACCTCCGCCTCCTAGGTTCAAGAGATTTTTGTTTCTCAGCCTCCTGAGTAGCTGGGATTACAGGCATGAGCCACACGCCTGACACTATCTAGCATTTTCTTACCTAGATCCTTTATTTCTCACCTCCACACTCTTGCCTATCCTGGGCCCTCTGCTTATCCTAGGCCCCACCCTGTCTTCCACGTCACCACCAAGTTGATGGCCACACATTCTTAACGTTCAAGTTCACCAGAAGCTTTCTCTGAGTCCTGAGGCTGTGGGAGGAGCCCTGGCTCTTTGGTGTTCTCCTAATTGACCACTTTCCATCACCGTCATCAGCTGTGTGTTTACCGCTCCCCATGTCTCCCATAACCTCAGCACTTCTGGCGTCTTGGAGGGATTCTGTGCTTGGGGGTTGAGGGACCATCCTGTGCATTGTACAATGCTTAGGGCATCCCTGGCCCCTACCCACTAGATGCTGACTAGCAGCCCCCTCCTGGTTGTGACAACCAAAAATGTCTGTAGACATGTCCACATAGAGGACACAATCGCCCCAAGCTGAAGATGCCTGCACCAGATTATGAGAAACCCACAGGCAAGGGCTACAATTTTTCTAACACTGTCTCCCCAGCACCCAGCACAGGGAGGAGCCCAGTGAATACTTCCTGGGATAATGAATGAACGAGTGGCTGGATGACGGGCACAGCAACTCCACGGCTGAAAAGTCTCTGGATGCATCCTCCCTTCCTCCTTTGCCTCCAGGGATGGGGAATGGGTCCGAGATTCAGATAGCCTTCCCCACATGGCAAATGGGGTCCTCAGGGTGGGTCGGGGCGGAGGGCGCCGGGGGACACTGTGACCACTTGGGGCAGCCCTGGCTTCTGGGAGCCCCAGGGTCTGGGCGGCGGGCCTCACCCTCTTCTCGTGGTTGGGGATGATGCAGCGCACGAAGTTGGGCGTGGTGTTGCGCAGCGTGGTCATCAGCTTGCCCAGCTGCTCCTTGTACAGCTGCCCCACTGTGCGGAACATGCCCTTCTTGGTCTTGGAGGCGCTGGGCAGCGAGCTCTCCGTCATCTTGGCCATCTGGTCCAGGCCCACGATGCGGTCCACTATGGGGCACAGCCAGGGTGGCATCAGCCTCTGGCCCACTCACCCCTAAATAGGCCAGAGGCCCAGACCCAGCCCCACCCACCAACCTGCCCACTCCAATCTTTCCTTCCATCACCAATGCCTCCTTCGGCAGTCAGGGTTTCCAAGCATTGTCTATTGGGGAAATCCTGAGTGCACCTGAGTGGCAGAAAGAACAAATTCCCTGTGATGGAGTCACACTGACCCAGGAGTCAAGCCCGCTCTTGCTGTCCACTCGCTGACTAGCCTTGGCTTGGCACCATCCTGTGCCTCAGTCTTCCTTTCTACAAAAGGGAGGTAATAACACCATCTACCTTCTAGGGCAGGGATAAGAAAATAAGGCACAGAAGGCACTTGTTCCCTGCCAGCCTCCAATCCTTCATCCACCAGCAAATAGTTATTGAGGACCTTCTGTGCTCCAGGCCCTGGGGACACCGCCGTGAACAAAAGAAGACCCGGCCCCCTCACCCCACTTATATCACAGGGAAGGAGACAGACAGTGATCACAGATGTTAGGTATGGAATATCTTGAGTAGTGAGGTGTGCTTAGAAAAATAAAAATAGGGTAAAGCGGAGAGAGAGTGATGAGGGTGCTCTCTTAGATAAGGAGGTGGTGGGCTCTGCTAAGTTGATATGTGAGCAGAAACCAGTAAGAAATGAGTGGGTAACCATGCAGGTATCCATGGAAGAAATATTCTGAGGCAGAAGATACAGCACACACTCCAAGATAGAAGCCTGGCACATCAGTAAGTGCTCAACAAAAATAGGTATTATTATTATTATATTTTATTGAGACAGAGTTTCACTCTTGTTGGCCAGGCTGGAGTGCAATGGCGCGACCTCGACTCACCACAACCTCTGCCTCCCGGGTTCTAGCAATTCTCCTGCCTCAGCCTCCCGAGTAGCTGGGACTACAGGCATGCACCACCAAGCCTGGCTAATTTTTTTTGTATTTTTAGTAGAGATGGAGTTTCTCCATGTTGGTCAGGCTGGTCTCGAACTCCCCACTTCAGGTGATTCCCCCACCCTGGCCTCCCAAAGTGCTGGGATTACAGGCGTGAGCCACCACGCCCCGCCATCATCATCATCATCATCATCACCACCACTACCACCACCACCAAGGTTCTTTTTCTACCAGCCCAGCAGGTCCTGCACATGCCAAGCCCAACCCACAGGCCATGGACGGCACCATTTCTTCACCTTGTACTCAGATTCCATGTAACAATCTTTTTTTTTTTTTGAGACAAAGTCTCACTCTGTCGCCCAGCTGGAGAGCAGTGGTGCGATCTCGGCTCACTGCAACCTCCACCCCCAGGTTCAGGTGATTCTCCTGCCTCAGCCTCCTGAGTAGCTGGGATTACGGGCACCCACCAGCACGCCTAATTTTTTTCTGTTTTTATTTTTATTTTTTTATTTTTAGTTTTATTTCTTCAAGACAGAGTCTTGCTCTTTTGCCCAAGCTGGAGTCCAGTGGCGCAATCTCAGCTCACTGCAACCTGCACCTCCCAGGTTCAAGCAATTCTCCTCCCTCAGCCTCCTGAGTAGCTGAGATTACAGGTGCCCACCACCATGCCCAATTAGTTTTTGTATTTTTAGTAGAGACAGGGTTTCACCACGTTGGCCAGACTGGTCTCGAACTCTTGACCTCAAGTGATCCTCCCGCCTCAGCTTCCCAAAGTGCTGAGATTACAGGTGTGAGCCACCGCGCGCAGCTTCATCCTTGTCTCTCTGCTTGTCTTTGAGAGTCTCATCTCTCCTACAAGACTGTGGGTCCCGCAGGGGAGGGACTGCAGGCTTCATCATGTGTCCTGGGGTGACACAGACCCAGGGTGCGATGCTGTTCCCTAGGCCCAGAGCCTGGCATATGGTTAGGGCACAGCTGGCCCTTCCTGGAGCCTTTTTTAGCATACTTAAAACAAGGGAAGACCAGTCCTGTAAGCCCCAGGCCCATGGGCCCTGTGCCAAGAATAAAACCTGCTGTGGACACTGACGGCCAGGGACAAACAGCAAACCCCCTCCCCTCATCATCACTCCAGCAGCTCTTCACAGGAATCATCTATTCACTGGTTCTCAAAGGGAGCCGGAGTGTGGTCCCTAGACCAGCAGCATCGCCTGGGATGAATGTTTTCAGGCCCACCCCATCCCTGACCCCAGACGTGCAGAATCAGATCTTAGGGTAGGCCCAGCCATCAGGGTTTTAAAAAGCCCTCCAAAGAGGGCCAGGCACGGTGGCTCACGCCTGTAATCCCAGCACTTTGGGAGGCTGAGGCGGGTGGATCACCTGAGGTCAGGAGTTTGAGACCAGCCTGGCCAACATGGGGGAACCCCGTCTCTACTAAAAATACAAAAATTAGCCAGGCATGGTGGCGTGTGCCTGTAATCCCAGCTACTTGGGAGGCTGAGGCAGGAAAATCACTGGAACCCAGGAGGTGGAGGCTGCAGTGAGCCAAGATCACACCACTGCACTCCAGCCTGGGTGACACAGCAAGACTGTGTCCCTAAATAAATAAATAAAGCCCTCCAGGGGGTCGTGATGCCTGCTGGAGTTTGAGCACCACTGGTCTAATTTAACCCTCACAATACCGCTAGTAGAGACAGCAACTATTATTGTGTTTCCTTGTTTTACTAATGAGGACAATGAAGCTTAACAACATTGAGTGACTCATCCAAGACCACAGAGCTAGGAGGTGGCAGAGACAAGATGCAGTGAAGTCTTTCTGACTCTGGACAGGGCAGTCTAACTCCCTGTGCCTGGCGTGCTGTTTCTCCCATCTGTTGCTTGAGCCCTGACCTCAGGACCTCATCCCCTGGGGACATGTAGGATTGAGGGGCTCAGGGACCCCCATTCAGGAAGAGATTGTTTCAACAAGACATCACCAGCACATGCCAATGCTTTTCCTGCCCTGCCCCCATGCTAAGGCCTCCCCTCCTGCGGCAGGTGTGGGAGTCGGGGGACTTGGGTGTTCAACTCTTCAGCTCAAAGCAGAACGTGGACCCGAGCAGAGAAGGCCTTACCGTCCTTCCACAGGTCGGCCACAAACTTGTCAGAGGAGGCATTCAGCAGGGAAGTCACGTTGTCATTCAGTGGGTCCATGTTCTTTGTCAGCCAGGCACTCGCATTGTAGTCCACCTGCCAAGGACACCCTGCTGGTCAGAAGCCCTGGGAAACTAGAAACTTAGAAACCAAGGCCAGGACCCCAGCCCGCCCATTGTCTTTCCAGATCTTCTGAGATCAGAGAGGAAATGACATTTATGACCACCATGATGGGACTCCACAAACACCAATGAAGAGACCAACAGCCCAGGGACCTGTGCCCACGTAGTAGGACATCAGCCAATGATAGCCATCGCTGGGAAAGCCTAGTTTCCGTTCCATATTCTCCTACTAACGCTGCTGTGGTAGCCTCCCTCCTCCTAAGCCAGTACAGTGCCTGTGAGTTACACACGATTAAGAGATTTCATGACAGCAGATACCCTCCCGCCGACATGCAAAATTCCCTCCTCATCATCTTCCCAATCATCCTGGTTTAGAAATTAAGCATGGCGGCCAAGCGTAGTGGCTCACGCCGGTAATCCCAGGACTTTGGAAGGCCAAGGTGGGTGGATCATCTGAGGTCAGGTGTTTGAGACCAACCTGACCAACATGGTGAAACCCCATCTCTACTAAAAATTAAAAAAAAAAAAAAAAAATTAGCCAAGCATGGTGGTGCACGCCTGTAATCCCAGCTACTAGGGAGGCTGAGGCAGGAGAATCGCTTCAACCTGGGAGGCGGAGGTTGCAGTGAGCTGAGATTGCACCACTGGACTCCAGCCTGGGCGACAGAGTGAGACTCTGTCTCAAAATTAATTAATTAATTAATTAATTAAGCATGACATCCTCTTTTCCACTCTCTAATGAGCATAATTTGTAACTCAGAGATCCTGATATATGGATATACAGACAAAGGACACATAGGCTTTTTACATTCCTGACTCAAACACTGACCACGCCCAAAGCCCTAATTTTTATTATGGTGAATATTAAATGAAAGGAACTGATAATACAGCTTTGCTGGGTTATCATGGGATGTGGGTTATCTGGATAATAGCTAGGCTTGATCTGAGAGAAGACTGCAAATAATAATAAAAAAAATCCACTGATGAAGTAGGGGAAAGAAAAGTGTTGTCTCTATATGCTTAAAGGAACATATACCCCCTTGAATATAGGCTAGGAGTTGGGAAACTTTTGGTGAAGGCTCAGATAGTAGATATTTTTGGCTTGGCAAGTCATACAGTGTTTTTTTGTTTGTTTGTTTGTTTCTTTTTTTTTTTTTTTTGAGACAGAGTCATTCTCCGTTGCCCAGTCTGGAGTGCAGTGGTGTGATCTCAGCTCACTGCAACCTCCACCTTCCTGGGTCAAGCAGTTCTCTTGCCTAAGCCTCCTGGGTAGCTGAGATTACAGGTGTGTGCCACCACGCCTGGCTAATTTTTTTTTTTTTTTTGTATTTTTAGCAGAGACTGGGTTTCACCATGTTGGCCAGGCCAGTCTCAAACTGCTGACCTCAAGTGATCCACCTGCCTTGGTGCTGGGATTACAGGCGTGAGGCACCACGCCCAGCCAAGTCATACAGTCTTTGTCGCAGCTACTCAACTCTGGTGCTATAGTACGAAAGCAGCCAATCATAGACATTATGTATACAAATGGGCATGGCTGTGTTCCAATAAAACTTTATTTACAATAACAAGCTGTGGGCCAGACTGGACTCTATTGCCAGCCCCTGGTAGACAGGATTGCCTATTCCCTTGAGGCAGTGGGGCTACTGAGGAGTCAACAGAATACTACAATTCTGCAAGCCACACTAAGCTATGTCCTTTGTACATTATCCAGGACCCTTGACAGCCATAGGGCAAGGGCCTATACAATAACAGCCAAGGCATGTTGATGATGATGATGACGAATACAACCATCATAGATTTCCCTGGTCAGAACAGGGTGGCAATAGCAAACTCAAGGCTGTGACATGGGAGATTTTTGTTGAAGCCAGGTGTGGATGTATTAGTCACCCCATTCCAGTTGGCCTCGCCTGTTGGGTATAATTTGTAGCAGGAAGGATTTAGAGTCTGTACAAGAAAAGCAGGCTGAGGCCAGGTGCAGTGGCTCGTGCTCATAACCCCAGCACTTCAGGAAGGCGAGGTGGGGGGATCGCTTGAGCCCAGGAGTTCAAGACCAGCCTGGGCAACATAGCAAGACCCCATCTCTATACATAATTTAAAAATTTAGCTGGGTGGCCAGGCACGGTGGCTCATGCCTGTAATCCCAGCACTTTGGGAGGCTGAGACGAGTGGATCACCTGAGGTCAGGAGTTTGAGACCAGCCTGGCCAACATGGTGAAACCCCTTCTCTACTAAAAATACAAAAATTAGCTGGGTGTGGTGGCAGATGCCTGTAATCCCAGCTATTTGGGAGGCTGAGGCAGGAGAATCTCTTGAACCCAGAGGCAGAGGTTGCAGTTAGCAGAGATCACGCCATTGCATTCCAGCCTGGATGACAAGAGCAAAATTCCATCTCAAAAAAGAAAAAATAATTTAGCTGGGCATGGTGTGTACACCTGTAGTCCCAGCTGCTTGGGAGGCTGAGGCAGGAGGATCGTGTGACCCAGAAGGTTGAGGCTGTAGTGAGCTATGAGCGAACCACTGCACTCCAGCCTGGGCAACAAAGCGAGACTCTGTCTCCAACAAAAACAGAAAGAAAGAACTGCCTGGACATCACGGTTGGAAAACATGAGAGTGGCTGCAGCTGATGCCTTACAGATGCGTAGACAAATTACAAATAGGACTTGGTTGGGATTTGCTTAGTAGCAGATGCCTTTGCAGTTTCCAGGCAGCCCAAGGTTCTGCCACTCTCACACTATCTCTGTGCTGAGCAGCCACTGGGGCTCCCCTGAGACAGAGTTCCCCTGGGCCCCGTGGCTGGTACCTTCCCAGCATAATGGATGATGGAGAACTCAGTCTTGTCCTTGAGCTGCTTGGGCTTCTGGAACTTGGGGTGGCTGCCCTGCTCTGTGCACAGCTTCTCCACGAAAGACTTGTCCGTGGCTTTGGGGAACCAGCACTCCTCATCCAGCAGGGCCAGCACACCTGGAGGGTTGTTCTGTGGGAGACAAGTAGGGCTTGAGTCAGAGAGAACACTGATACTATATTTGCCCACATATAAAGATGAGTTTATGACCCCCATGCTTCCAAATCTACTCTCAAATTACCCTGTGACCAATGGACCAGTATCAGGGATGGAAGGCAGAACATAATGTTTGCTGCCGCCCCCTAGTGGGCAACATGCAGACAACATCATGAAGAGTTCATAATTCTTGCAAATGAATTTGTTGCTTGACTTGAATTCACCTAGGATCCTGTTAGAAAAGTTTTTTTTGGAGACAGGGTCTCACTCTGTTATCCAGGCTGGAATGCAGTGGTGCAATCTCGACTCACGGCAACCTCTCCCTCCAGGGCTCAAGCAATCCTCCCACCTCAGCCTCCCAAATAGCTGGGAACACAGGCATGCACCACCAGGCCTGGCTAATTAGTAGAAACCCTGTCTCTACTAAAAATACAAAAGTTACTGCAAGGCGTGGTGGTGTGCGCCTGTAGTCTGAGCTACTTGGGAGGCTGAGGCAAGAGGATCACTTGAACCGGGGAGGTGGAGATTACGCCACTGCACTCCAGCCTGGGCAACAGAGTCAGACCATGTCATTTAAAAAAAAAACAAAAAAACAAAAAACAAATGGCAGAGAAGGAAAGGGAAGGGAAAGACGGTAGGGAAGAAAAAAAGGAAGGAAAAAGAGGATGGAAGGAAGGCAGAAATTAAAGAAAATACCTTTGATATGAAAATGTGGGTTAATGGAAATTGTAACAGTTCACGAGGATTCAGCTTACAGCCTTTCACGACTGGGTGATGGATTGGGTGGGGGGAATGCTATGCGCATGGGGAGAGTGTGGGGTCCACGTCAGCTCCACAGAGGCCACATACGTGTGCAAGGTGTGATGGAGCCCCGCACACCCACGTGCCCCTCACCGGCCGCTCGATGAGCTCGATGCAGGGCTGTAGGTCCAGCCCAAAGTCAATGAAGTTCCACTCGATGCCCTCGCGCTGGTACTCCTCCTGCTCCAGGATGAACATGGTGTGGTTGAAGAGCTGCTGCAGCTTCTCGTTGGTGTAGTTGATGCACAGCTGCTCGAAGGAGTTCACCTGAGCACATGGCGTGGGGGCGGGGCGTGAGCATCTTAGTATGAAGTCAGAAGACAAGGAGCCCCAAGGAAGCTCCACCTGACAGCACCCCCATGGCTTGCCCACATCCTGTTCTGCCATCCCAGCACCCAGACGGGGCTGAGGCCCCAAAACATGCTGCCTAGAGTCCACCAGGGCTGGCGAAGTTGACATCACATGGCCCTCACCCATCTTAAAGATGCTTATCTCCTCCCTCTGCACAACTATGGATGGACAAACCTCGTAAGGCATGCTACTGCATGTACAAATGTGGAAACATTTTACAGATGTGAAAACAGAGGCACAGAGAGAAAGTGACTCAGTAGTACACCTCTTTCAGGATATCTATCAATCTTAAAACTTCCTGGCTGGGTGTGGTGCTCATGATTGTAATCCCAGCACTTAGGGAGGCCCAGGCGGGAGGATCACTTGAGGTCAGGAGTTTGTGACCAGCCTGGCAAACATAGCAAAAACTCTCTCTACTAAAAATACAAAAATTGGCCAGGCACGGTGGCTCATGCCTGTAATCCCAGCACTTTGGGAAGCCGAGGCCGGTGGATCACTTGAGGTTGGGAGTTTGAGAGACTAGCCTGGCCAACAGGGTGAAACTCCGTCTCTACCAAAAAAAAAAAAAAAAAAAGTAGCCAGGCATGGTGGCACTAATCCCAGTTACTTGAGAGGCTGAGGCAGGAGAATCACTTGAACCTGGGAGGCGGAGGTTGCAGTAAGCCAAGATTGTACTACTGCACTCCGGCCTGGGCGACAGAGTGAGACTCTGTCTAAAAAAAAAAAAAAAAAAAATTAGCTGGTCATAGTGGTGCACTCCTGTAGTCCCAGCTACTCAGGAGGCTGAGACAAGAGAATTGCTTGAACCCAGGAGGCAGAGGCTGCAGTGAGACAAAATTGTGAAACTGCATTCCAGTCTGGGCAACAGAGCAAGACTCCATCTCAAAAAACAAAACAAGGCCGGGCGCGGTGGCTCACGCTTGCAATCCCAGCACTTTGGGAGGCCGAGGCGGGCGGATCACGAGGTCAGGAGATCGAGACCACGGTGAAAACCCATCTCTACTAAAAATACAAAAAACAATTAGCCGGGCGTGGTGGTGGGCGCCTGTAGTCCCAGCTACTCGGGAGGCTGAGGCAGGAGAATGGCGTGAACCCGGGAGGCGGAGCTTGCAGTGAGCCGAGATTGCGCCACTGCACTCCAGCCTGGGCGACAGAGCGAGACTCCGTCTCAAAAAAAAAAAAACAAACAAAAAAACAAAACAAAAACAAAACAAGACAACAAGACAAAAAAAAAAAACCTTCCCTTTCTCTGAGAACTTTTCTCAAACCCATGGGTATGGGATCCAATATCCATATTTCTACTACATGAGGTATTGCAAGCTCCTGCAAACAGTTCTTGGCTTGGAGGTGACCATGTAGCCCAGTTCAGCTGAGTAAGAGTCAGTGAGATTTAATTCCAAGATTTTGGTTGGAACTGTTAGAAAAGAGATTTTTTTTTTTTTTTGCCAGGATTACTGAGAGGCAGTCTGGAGCTGTGGCAGCCATCTTGCCACCATGAGGGGAGAGCCTGCTTGAGAATGGAGCCAATATGGAGGAAGGCAGAGAGAGAGAGAGAACGATGGCGGGAGATCAGACCCTGCCTACAGGATCCAGCTACATGTCTGGCCTTCTCAGTTCCAGAAACCAATGCATTTCCTGTTGGATTTCTGTCTCTTATACCCTCAAGGATCCACCCTTAACCAGACAGCCTCCTACCCTACAGTAGCCATCTACATGCCTTTCTCCAAAATCTTGATTCCTCCAAGAAAAAGCCCATCTCAGAGAACCAAGACCATGGCTCTTACGATCCCACCGAGCTGTACCTCAAAGATCTCAAATCCAGCTATATCCAGGATCCCCAGGAAGGAAGCCCCTTGCCGATGGGTCTTGTCCAGGGCTTTGTTCACGCGGGTGAGTATCCAGCGGAAAAGACGCTCATACGTTGCCTTGGCCAAAGCCTCTACAGCAAAGTCAGCCTGCAGAGGGGAACCGGGGAACCCGGTTATTCTCAATGGGCTCCATTTTCACACAAGCCAGGCGGGTGGTGAAGATTTTTATTCTTGGCCGGGTGCAGTGGCTCACACTGTAATCCCAGACTTTAGAAGGCCGAGGCAGGTGGGTCACTTGAGGTCAGGAGTTCAAGACCAGCCTGGCCAACATGGCAAAAACCTGTCTCTACTAAAAATACAAAAATTAGCCAGGCGTTTTGGTGCATGCCTGTAGTCCCAGCTGCTTGGGAGACTGAGGCAGGAGAATCGTTTGAATCTGGGAGGCAGAGGCTACAGCGAGCTGTGATGGCACCACTGCAACCCACCCTGGGCGACAGAGCAAGACTCTGGCTCAAAAACAAAAAGCAAACAAATAAACAAAACCTGACATGGGACTTTGAATATTCTAGTATTGAATAAATGAGGGATAAAGAGATGGATGGGTGGATGGATGGACAGATGAATGAATGAATGAATGGAATGACAGCGGGATGGGTGATGGATGGATGGACAAATGGACAGATGGCTGGGTCATGGACAGATGGCTGGGTCATGGATGGATGGACAGATGGATGAGTGAGGGATGGACAGATGATGGGTGAACAGATAGATGGGCAGAAGAATGGATGGATGGATGGATGAACAGACAGATGAATGAGTGGATAGAAAGATGGATGGATGGACAGATACAGAAGCAGACCATGGGTGAATGGATTAATGAATACACGAATGAGTGGATAGATGGATGAATGGATGGATGGATGGATGGGTGCATGGATGGGTGATAAGTAAATGGCAGGTACATCATTACCTGTTCTTTTGTCTGAGCTTTCTGTACCACATCTCGCCCAACCTTGATACGAGGAGTGAGGATGGATCTGGTGAAATCTGTCACATTAATTCCCATGAGGTGGCAAACTTTCTGAGCAGCTGGATGGAGAAAAGAAACATCGTGAGTGCATCACAAAAGAAATAGCTTGGCAAGAAGGCGCATCACATGGGATATTTGTGATGTGTGAATACACCGGGTTCTCTTGGGGAAATGGGACCCGCTGACCGTGAATATAGCTTGAAGTGTCCTAAAGGCTGCTGTCATTAGTGGTCACGCTCCCTAGTATTTTGCTGAGAGGCAACGATTGGGGTGGGCTGAAGTAGGCCCCAGTTGGGGATTTAGGATCAGGTAGTTCTAGTTGCAAGTCCCTGTCCCTTCACACTTCCAAGTCATGTGACTTTGGAAACGCTCTTTACCCTCCCAGAGTCTTGCTTTTCTCAGCTTTAAAAGGGGTCAGCTCTTCGGTACCTTGTTGGTACCCAGGACTAAATAAGGTAAAGTACGTAAAGTCCCTGAGATAGATAGGATAGATAGATAGATAGATAGATGATAGATAGATAGATAGATAGATAGATAGATTGATTGATTGATTTATATATTTTTTTTGGAGACATAGTCTTGCTCTGTCGCCCAGGCTGGAGTGCAGTGGCGCGATCTCAGCTCACTACAACCTTCGCCTCCCAGGTTCAAGCCATTCTCCTGCCTCAGCCTCCTGAGTAGCTGGGATTACAGGTGCCTGCCACCACACCCAGCTAATTTCTTTTGTATTTTAATAGACACGGAGTTTCACCGTGTTGTCCAGGCTGGTCTCGAAGTCCTGAACTCAGGCAATCCGCCTGCCTCGGCCTCCCCAAGTGCTGGGATTACGGGTGTGAGCCACTGGCCCCTGAGATTTATTTAATAGTTACTTAGTATTAAATAGTTACTAATAGTAACATTTACTGAACACTTACTATTCAATAAATATTTTTTTCACCCTTCTAGGATATGTGTTGCAGCATTGTTTGCAATAGCAAAACACTAGAATCAACCTAAATGCTCTTCTTTTATTTTGAGATGCAGTCTTCCTGTCACCCAGGCTGAAGTGCAGTGGTGTGACCACGAGCTGTTCCCTTAACATGAAAATAGCATTACATGCTGCTTTGCATGTGCAAGGCAGAGTAAATAGAGTGATTTTAGGATTTTTTTTCCCCATCTCTTGGCAAGAGCGCTTTTTCATTTCTCTTCTCCTGAGGTCTTTCCTTGGCATCTGGATTCCATTAATTTGCCAGATTTAGGGACTCTAATACATAACAAACACCTGAGAATAAAACTGCCACTGCAAAATTATAACTGAGACACTGAACGAGATCTGACCTAACCGACTGAGTCATCTTGCTTCTAACCTCCAAGCTCCACTGAACGATTCCTGGGTGTAAGTCGAACTAACTGTGGGATGAACTTAGTTTATAGTTTTTGTTTTTGTTTTTGTTTTTGTTTGAGACAGGGTCTAATTATGTCACCCTGGCTGGAGCACAGTGGCACAATCTTGGCTCACTGCAATCTCTGCCTCCTGGGTTCAAGCAATTCTCCTGCCTCAGCCTCCTGAGTAGCTGGGATTACAGGTGCCCGCCACCACGCCAAGCTAATTTTTGTATTTTTAGTAGAGATAGGGTTTCGCCTTCTTGGCCAGGCTGGTCTCGAACTCCTGACTTCAAGTGATCCACCTGCCTCGGCCTCCCAATGTGCTAGGATTACAGGCATGAGCCACCATGCCCAGCCTCTTAGTTTATAGTTTAAAACACAAGGACCCTTTCCCAAAACAAACCCCTTCTTGCCTGGGGACTAGACTGCCTTTGTAGCAATAATAAATTAGCCCAAAGATGAGAAATTATGGTTTAGGAGTTCTGTAAGTGGAGGCTACAAGAGTCTGACCCTCCCTAAATTGCTCCTGGGGATAACATCACTATTGTAAAACCTAAGATCAGTGCTTGAGATATTTTTGCGAACCCTGGCACCAGGTGGATCAGCTGACACCACCCAGATGGAGAAACTGGCTCATCTGATCTTATGGCCTCTGTCCAGGAACTGACTCAGGGCAAGAGGACAGCTTCAACTCCCTGTGATTTAGTCTCTCACCCAACCGATCAGCACCCCCAACTCACTGGCCTCCCCCTAACCACATTATGCTTAAAAACTCTGATCCCCGAATGCTCAAGGAGACTGATTTGAGTAATAATAGAACTGTTCTCCCGTGCAGCCGGCTCTGCGTGAATTACTCTTTCTCTATCGCAGTTCCCCTGTCTTGATTAATTGGCTCTGTCCAGGCCGTGGGCAAGGTAAACCCAGTCAGCGGCTGCAACAGGTTTGATCAAGGTGGGCTCCAGGGAGCAGGAAAAAGAAACACAATATACAGCCTGGGCCAGGAAATAAGAAACCTAAGTTTTGCTCTCAGCTCAGCCACCAACAAGCATAGTGGTAGCCAGGCCAGCTTCTCAAAACACAAAATACTCTTTATTTGTGGGTAGGTTTCTCAGATTTAGGGGGAAATTACAGGATGCTCAGTTAAACCTGAATTTCAGATAAACAAGAATTCTCTTTTGGTATAATCATGGTCCAAATGGTACAAGGGACATACTTAACATTTAAAAAAAAGGTTTGTTGTTTACCTAAAATTGAAATTTATCTGGACATCCTGTATTTTATCTGGCACCCCTAATTCTCAGGGCAATTGAGGTCTGTCTCCCCAAGACGACCACAGATACCATAAGAAGAGCTACTCTTGTGTCATTTCTTGCTGTATCCCAGTGGCATATTGCAGGGGCTTGAGAAATATTTCTTTAACAAAACAATTAAGTGGAATATTTTAGAAGAGACGGTCCCTCGGGATCTTGTCTGCTCACTATTAGGGGTGGGATGTGATGACTCTTGCCTGTAATCTCAGCATTTTGGGAGGCCAAGGTGGGAGGATCACTTGAGCTCAGGAGTTCAAGATCAGCCTGGGCAACACAGCGAGACCTCGTCTCTATTAAAACTTGTAAAATTTTGTATTTTCAAAAAAAGAACAAATAAATAAAACTATTAGGTTTTTTTTTTTTTTTTTTATCCCTGCGATCTGATTCAATAACTTTCCACATAGGGTCTTGAGCACTGAAAAGTTTGAAAAACGAAAAGTGAGTGATAAGAACATAGTCCATCTGTTGTTAAAATCCCAGATACCTTCACCTTGAAAAATAAGCAATGTTTAAATGTCACCCTCCCCACCCCCCCAACCCCAGCGTCATTGGTCATTGGGAAAAGGTGGCAAGTACCTGTGTTATCCGGCATGGATGCCTGGTCTGTGTTTCTTTCCTTCTTGAAGACGATATTTCCAAGCTGCAGGACCGATGATACCACCTTCAATATGGCTGAGGTGGGGAGAGAAGAGTAGAGCAGACACAGAGGTCAATGCCAAGGTACCCTGGAGTTTTGGAGCCTAAAGCCACTGGGGACCCAGAGCCAGCCTATATCTTTCCTCCAAAGAAACTAAATTCTGAGCTCAATATTTTCATATAGTTGCTTAAAACCTTGCCTTACAATGGAATACCACGCAGCAGGGACTGGCAAATTACAGCCCATGCACCAAATCTGGCCCACTGCTTGCTATTATAAATAAAGTTTTAGTGGAACACAGCTATACTCATTGATTTACATATTGTCTATAACTATTTGCATGCTACACTGGCCGACTTAGAGTTGCAACAAAGATCGTCTGGCCCACAAAGGCTAAAGAATTTACTATCTGACTCTTTACAGAAAAATGTGTTAGCAACCCCTGCCACGGAAGAGTGAGAATGAATGAGCTACAACTACCAAAAATCAAAACTGATGTACTGGGGCCAGCACAGTGACTCATGCCTGCGACCGCAGCACTTTGGGAGGCTGAGGTGGGAGAACTGCTTGAAGCCAGGAGCTTGATACAGCCTGGGCAATGTAGGCAGATCCTGTCTCTAAAACAAAAAGACCCCTGACATATCTTCCAGACACAAATACTGAACAAAAGAGGACAGATGGAAACAAGAACCTACTGTCTAAGTCCATATATAGACAGTCCATTCAAGAAGAGGCAAAACTAATCGATGCTGTTAGAAGTCAGGATAATGATTATCCTTAACTGAGGGAAGTTCTTAGAAGGTGCATGTGGGAGCTTCTGTGGGGCTGGTGGCATTCTCTTATTTAAAATGGATTCTAGTTACACAGACATGTTCAGTTTATAATAATTCTTTGCACTGCACGCTATGGCATACACAATTTTCTACATGTAAATCATACGTCAATAAAAGGATTTTTGAAATAAAAACCCTGTGCTTCTTACATACTCTGCTGGGTGTACCAGATGCCCATGTTGGGATTAAGAAGATATACATT
Organism: Hylobates moloch; assembly: GCF_009828535.3. Taxonomy (NCBI): domain Eukaryota; kingdom Metazoa; phylum Chordata; class Mammalia; order Primates; family Hylobatidae; genus Hylobates; species Hylobates moloch. The sequence goes on along the minus strand of NW_026652298.1, from coordinate 27,101,269 downwards.
TGTTTCCACTTGTTGTCCAGGTGTCTCCAAACAAAAACGCTGTGTTCCCAGAATACTTGGAACCTTTCTGACTCCATACTCAGGACATGTTACTGTTAAAATAGTTTCTATGTCTGAAATCCCCACAAGACAATGAGTTTCTGGAGAGTGCGGGGCCTGCCCTAATCATCTTTGAATTTCCAAAGCCTAGTCCAGGATCCTGATACACATGGGAGGGAGGGAGAGAGATGGATGGATGGTAGGTGGAAGGTGGATAGATGGATGAATGAATAAGTGGGCAGAGGATGTGTTCATGGATGAATGGATGGAGGAATGGATGGGTGGGTAGATGAATGGGTGAATGATGGATGGACGAGTATAGATGAATAAACAGGATGGATTGATGGATAAATAATGCATGGATAGAGAATAGATGGATGATGGATGGATGGATGGATGGAGGATGGATGGATGGACAATGGATGGATGGAGAATGAATGGATGATGGATGGAGGAATGGATAGAGGATTGATGGATGGATGATAGATGGATGAATGGATGGATGGAAGGATGATAGTTGGATGATAGATGGATGGATGGTGGATGGATGGATGGATTGACGAATGGATGGAGAATGGATGATGATTAACACAAATTCTTGGCTTAGCTTAACTCAGGTACAAATAACCCAGAGTTCTGGCTTCAAATCAGTCACTATGTTCCAGGAACAAAGCCTAGAGATCCCAGACTTTTCTGGTTCCTCAGGCCAAAGCAGACATTACAAGGCCCTTCACAACAGCTATTCTCACCCCATGGGGTCCCTGGCCCAGCTCAGCAAAAGGACCCAGCTGCTGACCACCCACCCATTTGCTCCCACTCACTATGGCAGAAAGCCTTCTCCCCAAAATGAATGAAGCTGCTGTTGACAGGGCTTGGAAACACACTTCCTTTTAACCATAACATCTATGAAAGAGTCTTTGTAAACTATGAAGAGTTGCACTCACAGTTTTAAAAGTGTCAATTTAAACTAAAGATTGCTGAAATGCCTGCACAGCCCAGAAGAGCCAGCCAACTCAGGGTTTCTCTGCAGAAATTGGGGGCCAGATAATTCTCTATTGTGGGGAGCTGTCCTGGGCATCATGGGAAGTTTAGTAGCATCCCTGGTCTCTAACCACTAGATGTCAGTGGTGGTTACCCCGACAGAGTTGTGACAACCACAAACGTCACCTGACACTACTAAATGTCCCCTGGGAAGCAAACTCACCTCTGGCAGAGAACCACTGGTCTAAATGAACAAAGCCAACTAATGAGGACTGTGGGGACCCAACGAGGCCACAAACCCATCTGAAGGGGCCAGCAGCTACTCTGTCATTGCCACAGGGGATATAAGCCCAGTGTTGCTAGAACTTCTGATTTTTCCAGATAATGGAAACCCAGAGTTTTTATGTGAAGTCTACCCATGGTTTTTTTTTTTTTTTTTTTTTTTTTTTGTGAGACGGAGTCTTGCTGTCACCCAGGTTGGAGTGCATTGGTGCAATCTCGGCTCACTGCAACCTCCACGCTTCCCAGGTTCAGGGGAATTCTCTTGCCTCAGCCTCCAGAGTAGCTGGGATTACAGGCGTGTGCCACCACACCCAGCTAATTTTTCTATTTTTAGTAGAGACGGAGTTTCACTATGTTGGCCAGGCTGGTCTCAAACTCCTGACCTCAAGTGATCCACGTGCCTTGGCCTCCCATAGTGCTGGGATTATAGGCCACAGTGCCTGGCCTACCCATATTTAAACTTTAGGAACCAATTTTTAAACATTTTGAAGGTTGTAGTGGCCGATCTCTCCTGTAGGCTCAGGAACCATTGGTTTGCACTTTCTGGTATAGTTAATGTAATTCCAGAAATGACAAAAGAACACCACCACTCCCAGGCCATAAGAGATGAACCTTGGGGCACAGTTAGCAGACAGCAAAGAAGTCAACCAGTTGGGAGGCCGAGGCGGGCGGATCACGAGGTCAGGAGATCGAGACCACGGTGAAACCCCGTCTCTACTAAAAATACAAAAAAAAAATAGCCGGGCGAGGTGGCGGGCGCCTGTAGTCCCAGCTACTTGGAGGCTGAGGCAGGAGAATGGCGTGAACCCGGGAGGCGGAGCTTGCAGTGAGCCGAGATTGCGCCACTGCACTCCAGCCTGGGCGACAGCGAGACTCCGTCTCAAAAAAAAAAAAAAAAAAAAAAAAAAAAAAGAAGTCAACCAGTGAGGAGACACAACACAGCAAGGGTGGTGACGGCTGGCAGCATCCTGGTGCACTGGTGCAAAGCATGCACTCTGCAGTTAGAGTCCTGAGTTCAAATCCCAGCTTTGCTTCTTATAAATCTCATCATCTTTGAATTTCCAAAGCCTAGTTCAGGGTCCACATACACATGGGGAGGGAGGTAGATGGATGGATGGCAGATGGAGGGTAGATGGACAAGTGAATGTATAAATGTATAGAGGATGGGTTCATGGATGAATGGATGGGTGGGTAGATAGATGGATGGATGGATGGATGGATGGATGGGTGATGGATGGATGGGTGATGGAAGGATGAGTAGAGGATAGATGGATGAATAGAGGATGGATTGACGGATGAATCATGGATGGATAGAGGATAGAGACTCTACATGAGTTTCAGTAAGTCCCATGAGCCTCAGTTTCCTTAGCTGCAAAACGGAGATGGTAACAGTAGTACCTACTTCATGAAGTTTAGGTCTTGTAAGATGCTGAGCAAGGGCCTGGCCCAGTAGGTGGTAAAGAGTGGAAGCCACCTATATTAGGTCGAACGTTGGTCTTTCTAAAATATGTCCACCTGGAACCTGTGAATGTGGCCTAATTTGGGGAGTTACACTTATTTTTTTTTCCTTTTTGTGGAGAACGGGGTCTCACTATATTGCCCAGGCAGGTCTCAAACTCCTGGGCTCCAGCTATCCTCCTGCCTCTGCCTCCCTGAGAGCTGGGATTACAGGCGTGAGCCACCGCGCCCAGCCTGAACATGGCCTATTTTGGAAAAAAAGGTCTTGTAGATGGAATCAAGCAAAAGATCTCAAGATGAGATCATCTCGGAATAACCTGGTGGGCCCTACATTTAATGTCAAGTGTCTTTATGATGGACAGAAGAGAAGACCCACAGAGTAGAATGCCACATGAAGAATGAGGCAGAGACTGGAGTGAGACAAGCCAAGGAAAAGCCAGGAACAGCCAGAGCCACCAGAAGCCAGGACAGAGGCAAGGAACAGATCTCCCTCAGTGCCTTCAGAAGCAACAACCCCTGCCAGCATCTTGTCTTTTTAAAAAAATTTTTTTTAAAAATTTTTAGTAGAGAAGGGGTCTTGCTATGTTGCTCAGGCTGGTCTTGAACTCCTGGCCTCAAACGATCCTCTCGCCTTGGCCTCCCAAAGTGCTGGGATTACAGGCATGAGCCATTATGCCTGGCTCCTGCTGACACATTGATTTCAGAACCCTGGGCTCCAGAAATGGGAGAGAATAAATTCCTGTTGCTTTAAAACATCAAGTTTGTGCTAATTTTTTACAGTGGCCTTACACCTCTCTTCTTACTGAGGAATAAGAAACAGGACTTTCCAACACCAGACATGTGTACTACCAGGGGTACACAGGATGGACAATTTAGGTGATTTTATTTTTCATCTTAAAAATATGTTAGAAACAGTATAACCAGGCCAGGCATGGTGGCTCATGGCTGTAATCCCAAGGATTTGTGAGGCTGAGGCAGGGAGATTGCTTCAGGCTAGGAGTTCCAGACCAGCCTGGACAACACAGCAAGACCCTGTCTCTACAAAAAATTTAAAAATTAGCCAGGCATGGGCCATGTGCGGTGGCTCACACCTGTAATCCCAGCACTTTGGGAGGCTGAGGTGGGCGGATCACAAGGTCAGGAGATTGATACCATCCTGGCTAACACGGTGAAACGCTGTCTCTACTAAAAATACCAAAATAAAATTAGCCAGGCGTGGTGGTGGGCACCTGTAGTCCCAGCTACTCGGAGGCTGAGGCGGAAGAATGGCATGAACCTGGGAGGCGAAGCTTGCAGTGAGCCAAGATCGCACCACTGCACTCCAGCCTGGGCAACAGAGTGAGACTCCATCTCAAAAAAAAAAAAAAAAGAAAGAAAAGTAGCCAGGCATGGTGGTGCATGAGGGTATCTTGAGCCCAGGAGTTCAAGGCTGCAGAATCCAATGTGGTGGGGAAAATCCTGGTCTCCCCTGGTCACTTGGAGCCTCATGAAGCTCCAGCCTGGAGCCTGACCCACCCCCTTCTCCACAGGCCCCTTGATGGAGGGTTTAGAAGTAGCTCTTGGTTTATAAATGGGGTTGGTGTACACTTGGGACTAAGTTGGTTCCCATGAGAGTTGGTCATTTGCATGCCATCATCTGAATGCTTGCTCTGTGTACCATCTGCTCCATTATTTGCTTAACCATTTTCTTTAAATTTACTTCCTTCTCCTTCCTTACATTCATTTTAATAGAAAACTTTCTCTTAAGTGAAAAATCATCTTCACTTGCCATAAATAGATGGCAATTATAAATATAAATACAAGGAAAACAGTATTAGCCAATTCTAGCTAGATGCTTGGGCCTGCCAAAGGTGCTGGGCCTGGGGTCTGGTCTCTATGGTTAAAGGGGAAATTGGCAAATGCCAATGTACAATGAGAACACTGGGAGCTGGGCATGGTGGCTCACACCTGTAATCCCAGCACTTTGGGAGGCCAAGGCAGGCTGATTGTTTGAGCCCAGGAGTTCAAGACCAGAGAATACTGGATAACATGGTGAAGCCTTGTTTCTACCCACCCCTCCAAAAATCAAACCAAAACAAAACAAAAAAACCGCAGGCCAGGCGCAGTGGCTCATGCCTGCAATCCCAGCACTTTGGGAGGCCAAGACAGGTGGATCATCTGAGGTCAGGAGTTTAAGACCAGCCTGGCCAACATGGTGAGACCCAGTCTCTACTAAAAATACAAAAAAAAATTAGCGGGGCATGGTGGTGGGCACCTGTAATCCCAGCTACTCGGGAGGCTGAGCCAAGAGAATTGCTTGAACCCGGGAGGCAGAGGTTGCAGCGAGCCGAGGTCGTGCCACTGCACTCCAGCCTGGGTGACAATAGCGAGCCTCCATCTCAAACAAAACAAAACAAAAACCCTAAAATCAAAAATTAGCCAGGCGTGGTAGCCCATGTCTGTAGTCTCAACGACTTGAGAGGCTGAGCTGGGAGGACTGCTTGAGCCTGCAAGGCAGAGGTTGCAGTGAGCTGAGACTGCGCCACTGTACTCCAGCCTAGGTGACAGAGTGGCGTGATCTCGGCTCACTGCAGCTTCGATCTCCTGGGCTCAAGCAATTTTCCTGCCTCAGTCTCCCAAGCTGGGACTACAGTGTGCACCACCACACCCAGTTAATTTTTTGTATTATTTGTAGAGAAGGGATCTTGCCATGTTGCCCAGGTTAGTATCAAACTCAAGCTCAAGTGATCTGCCTGCCTTGGCCTCTCAAAGTGCTGGAATTACAGGTGTGAGCCACCATGCCCAGCAAAACAATTTCAAAGGTCTCATTGTTTTCTTTCACAAGGACAGACAATGATTTAATAAACCTTCTGTCAATCAACCTATTTTAGTTTGTTCCAGTTTTTTTCTATTTTCTTTATTTTTTTTGTAGAGACAGAATCTCACTATGTTGTCCAGGCTAGTCTCAAACTCCTGGGCTCAAGCAATCCTCCTGCCTCAGTGTCTCAAAATGCTGGGATTACAGGCATGAGCCACTGTGCCCAGCCTGTTCCAGTTTTTTATTATTTACATAAAACTATACTGAACAGTGTAGTACATTAAGAAAAAAGGATTTGGTAAATTCCTGGCACACAGCAAATACTTAACCATTGTTCACTGTTATTTAAAAGCAAAATTAGAAGCAAAACTGACCCCTGTCCCAAATAAAATGAATCATTCTTGGAGAGCCTATGTCATTCAGACAAGGAGGCTATCAGCACTAGATTCTGATGTGGCACCCTGGCCAAGACCCACACACACCATCCATTTGTCAACTGACCCATAGAGCCTTATTTTTCTAGACCCCAAGTTATCTTCGGAGGAGCTGCCCCTCCCCTTATGCAGCATTTCAGCAACCTCATTGCTATTCTGGGGCTCCAAATGGGTGTAGGCGTGGGAAGGAAGGGAAACTTTCCACAGTTCTGTCCTGGTGTTCCTGAAAGAGATTAAACTTGAACACTGAGGCACATCTAACCCAGAAGGAAAATCGTTTCTGGAAACACAGTGTCCCGACCAAGAACTTCTTCCTGAGCTGTCCTGTTGTGTTTCTTGGCCATCGGTTGAATGATTTTGATCAATATCAATTGATCACCAGAGCAACCCCTCCAGGAAGAGCCTGAGTAAATCCACTGCCTCGATCACTCCCCCTCCCCTAAACCCTGCCCCCATGTTCCTGATGAGGCCAACATCTCTACCTGCAGCTCCAGGAATCCATTCTTAGGGACCATAATGAAACCACCCTGTGCTTTCCACAACCCTGCCTATGCTGCATAGCTCAGGAATGTGCACATCAACCTAAGCCAGCCAATCAGAGTCAATGACACTCCGTTAAGGAACTTAAGCCAGGAATCTACTCTGTTCTTTGGATATAAACCCAAAGAATATAAGGGCTGGAACCCAGCCATGTTGCTGTCAACAAACTGCATCCTATAGAGAAACAATGTAGTCAAGAGAGAGATAGAAGACAATAAATTAGGTTCTAGAAAAATCTTTTGAACACCTAGATCTCACTGTACCTGAAGCTTGAATTCCTGAACTTCTTTTTTTTTTTTTTTTGAGATGGAGTCTAGCTCCATCTCCCAAGCTGGAGTGGAGTGGTGTGATCTTGGCTCACTGCAGCCTCTGCCTTCCAGGTTCACGGAATCCTCCCACCTCAGCCTCCTGAGTAGCTAGGACTACAAGTGTGCACCACCAGCCCTGGCTAATTTTTTTTGTATTTTTTGTAGAGACCGGGTTTCACCAAATTGACCACGTTGGTCTCGAACTCCTGACCTAAAGTGATCCGTCCACCTTGGCCTCCCAAAGTGCTGAGATTACAGGCCTGAGCCACTGTGCCCAACCTCCCTGAACTTTTCAACATTGTGAGTTAGTCACTTTCCCTTTGGTTTAAGCCAGCTTGGGTTACTTGCAACTAAAAGAGCCCTAGTTATGCAGCCACTTTTCTACAACACAAACAAACCACCTAGAATAAAATTCATTTTCCTCCTTTTTTTTTTAATGGAAGGTGGGGAATTCAGAGAGCAGAAATCTGTCTTGACTAGAGAAGAATTCTTAACAGGTTCCATTGGTATCCAGGCAGGCTACCCTCCAGACTCAAGGTGTGAGGCTTACACAGCTGCTCCTCCTCGCTGAAACCCATGATCGCCATGGCCTCCACAGTTTCCTGGAACATCTCATCATCCTGGGCTGCTGGGATGGGCACAAAGCCATTGGAGAGGAAGGTGTAGTTGTTGAAGCCCTCCAAAAGCAAGTCACCTAGAAGGGGAGGAAGAGGGGTCAGGGTCAACAAGACACACTTCTAATTTCAACATGAGATGGAGATCTGGTCAAGGGTCTGGGCCATCATAATTCCTTTCCCTTTCTCAAGGCTTGGACCATTTAAAACCCTCATGCATCGTCATGTAGACAGCCTCACCAACCACTGCCAGCCTTGCACAGTGGTGCAGGTTGTGCACTGCTCCAGTGACTGCAGCTGACACCCAGCCTTGGTTCTGCTTGCTAAGCCACAATCCCTGGCACGAAGTTACATCTACCTGGAGGAAGGGATGCCTTTACCTCAATTGTCCAGAGGCACCCTGCCTTCCTTCAGAGACAAAGCTGTCAGAAGAGTTAGATCAACCTTTACTCATTTTTTTTTTTTTTTTGAGACGGAGTCTCACTCTGTCATCCAGGCTGGAGTGCAGTGGCGTGATCTCGGCTCACTGCAACCTCCGCCTCCCAGGTTCAAGGGATTCTCCTGCCTCAATCTCCCGAGCAGCTGGGATTACAGGCACCTGCCACCATGCCCGGCTAAATTTTGTATTTTTAGTAGAGATGGGGTTTCACCATGTTGACCACACTAGTCTTCAACTCCTGACCTCAGGTGATCCACCCACCTAGGCCTCTCAAAGTTCTAGGATTACAGACACGAGCCACCGCATTGGGCCTTATTCATCTATTTATAAAATTTTTATCAAATTCAAACAGGCACGAGTTTTAAAAATCAATTACTACCAAAGGTTTGTAATGAACAATAGCATTCTCCTGTCACATCCCTTCTCCAACTCCTACCTTACTCCGTAATACCTGCTTTTATCTCTTTTAGCTGCTTTTTTTCTGGCAGTTACCACTATCTCTCTGTAGAATAGGCTTGCTATATACCCTAGCCTATTATAATGTATATACCATTATGTATTATATATAATAGGCCAAGGGTTCCCCAACCCACAGGCCGTAGACCAGTACCAGTCCATGTTAGGAACCGGGCCGCACAGCAGGAGGTGAGCAGTAGGTGAGCGAGTGAAGCTTTATCTGTTATTTGCAGCCGCTGCCCATCGCTTGCATCACTGCCTGAGCTCCGCTTCCCATCAGATCAGTGGCAGCATTAGATTCTCATAGGAGCACAAACCCTATTGTGAACTGCGCACGCGTGCTCCTTATGAGACTGTGATGCCTGATAATCTGTCACTGTCCCCCATCACCCCCCGATGGGACTGCAGGAAAACAAGCTCCCAATGATTCTACATTATGGTGAGTAGTATAATTATTTCATTATATATTACAATGTAATAATAAAGTGCACAGTAAATGTAATACACTTGAATCATCCCCACACCATCCTCCCCACCCTGCCCTCCCAATCTGTGGAAAAATTTTCTTCCAGAAAACCAGTCCTCAGTGCCAAAAGTAACAGGCGTTTTTGGCCTATTAGAAGACCAGAGGCAAAGCACAATCGCTGTAATAGGCGATTTCTGGATATGTCAAGTTTAGACAGTATCTAGTGACTTCCTGCTATGGTAGGCAAAAATGCAGCTTTCTTATACTACCTTTCCTTTCCCCCAGCTATTTTTTTTTTTTTTTTTGAGAGGGAGTTTCACCTTTGCCCAGGTTGGAGTGCAGTGGTGCGATATTGGCTGCTCACTGCAACCTCTGCCTCCCAGGTTCAAGCAATTCTCCTGCCTCTCGAGTAGCTGGGATTACAGGTACCCACCACCACGCCCAGGTAATTTGTTATATTTTTAGTAGAGACCGGGTTTCATCATGTTGGCTAGGCTAGTTTTGAACTCCTGACATCAGGTGATCCACCCGTCTCAGCCTCCCAAAGTGCCAGGATTACAGGCGTGAGCCACTGTGCCCAGCCACCCCCAGCTATTTTTAGTTGAATCAATATATAAGGCTCATATCACAGGTTGGCAAATCTGGTCCCCTGTTGTTTTTGTAAATAAAGTTTTTTTGAAACACAGCTGCTCTGACGTCCTTGTTTATTTCTCATGGCTGCTTTCTCACTAGGCAACGGAGTTGAGTAGTTGCAACAGAGGCCATCTGGTCCTTAAAGTCTAAAACGTTTACTGCTGACCCTTTAGTGAAAAGTTTGCCAACTCCCTTTTCATATTATGACATTAATTAGATATTCTCTGTAAGACGGTATCCTATGATTACATTTCATTTGCTGTTGTTCAGCTTCTCCCCCACCCCAAACTCTATAATTGCCTTTCTTTCTCCTGCACTATTTGCTTTTATTATACCCTCCAATACATCAAGGATCCTCTTCCAGATCAATCTTTAATTAGGATGGAATCGGTTATACTTTTGGAGAGACGTCAGCAAGATATTTTTCTTTTAAAATAAAGGTCTTTTGGCCGGGTGCAGTGGCTCACGCCTATAATCCCAGCACTTTGGGAGGCCGAGGCGGGTGGATCACGAGGTCAGGAGATCGAGACCATCCTGGCTAACATGGTGAAACCCCGTCTCTACTAAAAATACAAAAAATTAGCCCCGCGTGGTGGTGGGCGCCTGTAGTCCCAGCTACTCGGGAGGCTGAGGCAGGAGAATGGCGTGAACTGGGAGGTGGAGCTTGCAGTGAGCCGAGATCACGCCACTGCACTCCAGCCTGGGCGATAGAGTGAGACTCCGTCTCAAAAAAATAAAAATAAAAATAAAAAAATAAAATAAAATGTCTTTTATGGGTCAAGTCACTTGGAAGCTGCTTGATAAACTCGAAGTTAAATTGACCGAAGACACCAGTTAACTCAAACTTTTGGATTAACTTGAAATGCCTGATTGAAGTCACAAGGATTGAGGTCTTTGCCAAGACTTCATTATCCCGAGTTTGGACGCATTTAGGAATACTTGGTTCTCTCTAAAAGCCTAACATCTTTCCAGTTCTATCATCTAGAATACAAAGGGCCCCTGGGAATTTAGTTGTGAGCCCTATACTTGCCCATTTCTGGAAGACCAGAGGCAAAGCACAAAACTGGAACCCAAGGTACCAGACAACCAAACTGTTTTCTTGGGTGCCAAATAAAAGGAAGAGGAATGTCAACATTTTTCCCTGGCCCATTCCACAGGGTCCTGCACTGTAACTGCTAATGTACCATGTTTGCTGGTACATGAAAAATCCATTCAGCATTCCCCCTTTACCAAAAATTGTTCCACCTCATATCCTATGTTCCTGAAAGCCAGCCATTAAGGAAACTTATTTTTATTTTTTGAGACAGAGTCTCACTCTGTCACCTAGGCTGGAGTGCAGTGGTGCAATCTCAGCTCACTGCAACCTCCACCTTCTAGGTTCAAGTGATTCTCCTGCCTCAGCCTCCCGAGTAGCTGGGATTACAGGCGCCAGACACCACACCTGGCTAATTTTTGTATTTTTGGGGAGACAGGGTTTCACTATCTTGGCCAAGCTGGTCTCAAACTCCTGACCTCAGGTAATCCGCCCGCCTCTGCCTCCCAAAGTGTGGGATTACAGGCATGAGCCACTGAGCCCCACCCTGGAAATTTAAAGAATGGATAATGCCACCCCCTAGTGGCTGAGCTCTGCAATACACTCCGACACAGCGAAGTTCTGAGCTCACACAGATCCTTTTGGTAACTGTCTTAACGAAAGTAACTAAGCTTGGGCCACAAAACAGATGGGAAGCAAAGTCTGTATTGTTCCCATAAAATTTCAGACTTCAAACTTATTACTAACATGTAGACTCTACTATGTACAGATAGTCACTGATCCATTCCTTTTTTAAGCTATGTGATTTGTATATATTTTTAAGAGTAAACAACTGCATGTCCAGAACTCATAACTTCCTACTGGAGTTTGGTATACAGTGTATTGTATTTACATAAAAATTTTTTTTCTCTACAACAGAGGTCAGCAAACTTCTGCACACTGCCTGTTTTTTGTAAATAAAGTTTTATTGTAACACAGTGATGCATCTGCTCTGATTTATGTGTTGCCTATGTTCATTGGTTTATGTGTTGCCTGCGCTCACTGGTTTATGTGTTGCCTGCGCTCACTGGTTTATGTGTTGCCTGTGCTCATTGGTTTATGTGTTGCCTGCGCTCACTGGTTTATGTGTTGCCTGCAATCATTGGTTTATGTGCTGCCTGCACTCATTGGTTTATGTGCTGCCTGTGGCTGCTTTTGTATTACAATGGCAGAATTGAATAGCTGTGACAGAAGCCACGTGGCCTGCAAAGCCTGAAGATTTACTATCGGGCCTTTTACAGAAAAAGTTTTGACCCCTGTTCTACAAAGTCACTGGCAAAACATGTATAATGAAAAATGCTTAGTCCCGCTGCCCCTGCAAATTCCTTGTAAAACCAGAATGCATCTTTTATATTTGCAAGTTTTATAAATTGGCAAGTAAGGCAAATGTCTTTCTCCCTTTCCCTGAAGGCATAGATTGTGTCTAGTTGGACTTGATGCTCTCTGGTCTAATTAGACATGAATCATTAATGATCTAACGTCTAATTGGAGTTGATGGCTACTATGTCACATAGTAGGTGCTCAGTAAATGAGAATGACTGAACAAAAGCCACACTCACTCACTGGGAGGAGATGAAGAATTGCTCATCTGTCACTCACAGACATGGTCCTTTCTGGCAGGATCTGAGACTGTTTTAATAGCCAATCCCTTAACCCCGGATTCTGATGAAAGGGAAGGCTCAAGCCATCCAATCACACGTCATTGCTAGTCACTTACTTTTCATCTTCTCCTTGGCTCCAGCAATCATGTAGTAAAAGATGTGGAATGTCCTCTCGTCTCTGGCTTGGCGAATTGCCCGTGATTTTTCTAGCAGATCTGGTTTGGAAGGAGTTAGGGATTCTAGGGATACTGTGGGTGTTCCTCTGGTCTTCCACCTCCATCCCCGTCACACCCAATTCACACGGGATGACTTACCAGTTCTGTCCCAGCAATCGGTAATGTCTAACTTTGACCATAGCCCCTGTGGACAAATGGAACCACTGGGTGCTGCCAGCAGACTTCAGATGCAAAAAGAAGGGAGGGGAATAGAGTGAAAAGAAAAAGCATAAAAAGACCCCAGGAAGATGGTAATGGTAATGAGATGTTCCCCTAACAGCCATCACCAGCAAGTCTTCTTTAAAATGAGCTGTCTTCACATATTATACAATACAAATAATGACATCCTCTATGATTCTACGATTTCTGATTCATTCCTATGTGAAACGATTGATATAAATTGTCTCACTGAAGCCTCACAAAGCATGCTGGGAAGTAAGTGCAACTATTATCGGTGTTTTCAATAAGGGGAAACTGAGGCTCAGAGAAGGGAAGTCCTTTCTCAAGATCATACAGCTAGCAAGTGGCAAAGCTGTCTTCCATGCCCTCTGTTCCAAGAGTGGGGTCTGATGGGACAGAGAGAGAGACCGTAAACACGCCACACTAATTAATTTCGGGAGAGCTGCTCCGCCATGGGAGGTGGCAGGAGGGAAAGCAGAGGGGAGGGCAGGTGAGGGTGGCATGGAGATCACAGGGTCCGGGGTGATGGGAGAGGGCAGCTGGGAGGCTGGGCTACTACTGTACTGGGTGGATTTCCACAGCACTAAGCCTGATGGTGCAGGATGATGGGGCTAGATCAGCAGACCTTGTCTTGTTCAAGTCCTAAAGCCAGCTAGCAGTGCCTGGGCTACCACAGCCCATGTCCAATCTGGAAAGCAGTGATTCTCAGACTTTCTCATGTATATACACACACACACACACACACACACACACACACACACGTTTGAGCCAGAGTCTCGCTCTGTCACCCAGGCTGGAGTGCAGTGTGTGATCTTGGCTCACTGCAACCTCTGCCTCCCGGGTTCAAGCGATTCTCCTGCCTCAGTCTCCTGAGTAGCTGGGACTACAGGTGCCCACCACCACGCCTGGCTAATTTTTGTATTTTTAGTAGAGATGGGGTTTCACCCTGTTGGCCAGGCTCGTCTTGAACTCATGACCTAAAGTGATCTGCCTGCCTTGGCCTCCTAAAGTGCTAGGATTACAGGTGCGTGCCACCACACCTGGCTAATTTTTGTATTTTTAGTAGAGACAGGGTTTCACCATATTGGCCAGGTGGTCTCGAACTCCTGACTTCAAGTGATCTGCCCGCCCGCCTCAGCCTCCCAAAGTGCTGGGATTACAGGCGTGAGCCACCGCGCCTGGCTGAGATGAGATGTGTGTTTCTAAAGAGCTCCCCAGTGATGCTGATGCTGCTGGTTTGGAAACATATTTTGAGAACCACTGATCTAAAAGGAAGGCCGAGGCCAGAAGGACGGGGCTAGGCCTGGGGCTCGCTCTAAACACAGGAAATGAATTGCTGAGAGCTGTGTGCAGGGCTGCAGGACGAGAGGGCCCTGGCTCTGGACTTGACCGAAGCCTGGCAGCCCTCCCAGCTGCAGGATGGGAATCCTGGCTGGTTTGGGCAGATTAAAGTAGAAACATAGGCAACACTAAGTTAACACAATAGCCGCCACCTGTGAGATGCTCACTTTGGGCCCAGCACTGTACCAAGGGCTGTGCATATTATTATGCATATTATTTCATTTAACCACTGCACCAGCTCCAGAAAGTAGGTGCGATCACCCTCATTTTACTGAGGCAAAACTGAGGCCCAGAGAGCTTCAGTCATTTTCCCAAATCCCCACAGCTTAGACAAGTACAGTGGAGAGGAGGCCACTCCACAACCCACCCTCTTATCCAGGGCACATAACGTGGATAAACGGGACCACTAGGTGCTGCTGGAGGACCTCAGGTGCAGAAAGAAGCTAAGTCAGCCCCCGAGGTCCTATTCATTGCCAAGCATGTGTTCCACAGGAAGCTCCGAACACGTAACACCCTTGAGCCCTAGGGCTGCCTGCAAAGCTCCTGAGGCTGATCAGTCAAGGAACTCTAGACCTGGTTGTTCCCCCACGTCCAGAAATTTCTAACTTGGCTCCACCTCACCACTCAGATTCATGAAAGAGACGCTCTACTTGTTCCTTGCGATATCAGCATTCTTCTGGGTAAACTCTGTTTTCATCAATTTCCTACCCAGGAAGTGGAGCCGATCACAGACCAACTCTCTAACAGGACAACAGGTCCAGAATTTGGCCTCGGACAATGGCTGAATAAGAATGAAGCGAAGATCATACAAGAGACACTACGTAGCCAGCCCTTACTCTGCACCTTGCATGGTGCCTAGAGCTTTATATGAGTTCATTCACTCTATTCTCACATTTCTATGAGGCAGGTACCATTCATTATCATCCCCGTTTTGCTGATGAGGCAGACAGAGGTGGAGTAACCAGCCCAAGGTCACTCAGCTAAGGGACAGGTCATTTGAGCATCACATGCAGGCTAGGCTGCTTGTTTAGGGTTCAAACCAGGGGTCCGGTCCACACATGTATAACCACTGCACCACAATGCCTGCTGTTAAGGGGAGATTTGTTCTGGAAGAAACCTAAAAGGCTGGAAAGACAGGGGTGGCTCTTGGGCTCTCCCAGCCTCTGGGCAGGAGATTGGTAGGGGGCAGGGGTACCCGTTTGGCCCAGGCTCAGGGAAAGGATACAGGTCTCAATGTTGGCTCCCACGATGTAACCTGTGACGTCAAAGTTGATGCGGATGAATTTGCCCTGTCAACAGGAAAACACAGTTCAGGCTTTGCTGCCCAACTTCAGCCTTTAACCCCATGCTGTGGGCAAGCAGGAGGGAGATGTTACAGAGGATGGGGGGGGGGGGGGGGGGGGGCGGGGAGATTCTTGCGAACACTCAGAACCCCACAGGTCAACTTGTCAGGTGGAACCAACATCTGATGAGCTGAAACCACCCCAGGCCTGACAGCAACAGAACGTAAATGTAAAACAGAACAGAATGTAAAACATGTTCACAGATCAATTTCATTTGGCTCTTGCAATGACCATAGTCCATCATGGCTATTCCCATTTTAAAAAATTTATTTATTTATTAGAGACAAGGTCCTGCTCTGACACCCAGGCTGGAGTGCAATGGTGCAATCACAGCTCACTGTAACCTTGAACTCCTGGGCTCAAGCAATCCCCTTTTCCCCATGACCTCACCCTCCCAAGCAGCTAGGACTACAGGCATGCGCCACCATACCTGGCTAATTTTTAAATTTTTTTTGTAGAAATAGGATCTCACTGTGTTGCCCAAGTTGGCCTCAGACTCCTGCACTCAAGCAATCCTCCCACCTCAGCCTCCCAAAGTGCTGGGATTACAGGAGTAAACTACCACACCCAGCCTACTATCCCCATTTTAAAGCTGGGAAAACTAAGGCTAAAAGAGATCAAGTGACTTGTCCAACGTGACATTGCTCCTGAGAGGTAGGGCCCTAAGCAGAAAGAAGGTTTTTCCATATTCAGGGGCTGGAGGGCTCCCTCCCCAGGCCCCACCCTGCTCCAAAACATGCTGCACCCACATCATCCAACTATGGCTTAAACCTTCTCTGTGGGACAGTTGAGTATGCATTGGCCACACTGCCCAAGCAGGCCCTGTGTAGGATGTCCTTTAGGCAGGAATGGCTCGTGTCCCTGGCCCTAGAGGCTCCACAAGTATCTCCAAAGATGGCCCTATCTACCTGCCTCAGCAAAGCCATGAAACCAAGGATGGAACCCAATCCTCCATCTGTTGGCATCAACCCTTTTCCTGTTTCCTCAATAGGCGAGACAGGCTTTCATCCTTTTCCCCCACCACGACATAACATGGTGGGAAGTGTTGGCGCGTGTGGACACAATCCCCTAGCCTTGACAAAACCTTGACAAAACCTTCAAACTTTCCCCATTGGGAAATATGCAGTAGAGTGATTTGGGATGACCATATCCCAAATGGAGCCAGGGAGAGCCGGCTGGTCACAGGCAAGGCCCAGGCACCTTTCTTCACTCTCCTTCCCAAGATGGCAGGGACGCCAGTGAGTGGAGGATGTTTTTAGGGATTTGTCTTGCACGTGCTTCCATTTATGACAGGCTAGAAACATTGCACTGAATTGGAACATGCAAACGCAGTGCTTCTCAGTGGAGGCGGCACATCTGCTATGGAGATTTTGGAAATCGGTGGAAGCGATTATTTGGCTTGTCACATGATGGTGGGGGCCACTGTTGTTAGTGAACAGTGGGGCCAAGAATATTTTGGGAGTCCTGCAATGACCTGGAGAGTCTCTGATGCCAATCCTCATCTATATCCCTTATGACTCTTCCAATGTCTCACCTGACACTCATGGAGGTAAAAATCTGTTTGCAATTAGCCAGGCTTAGAACCTAACCTTTATGACTTTAGATTTTTATGTTTTTGTTTTTTTTAAGACAAGAGTCTCACTCTGTCACCCAGGTTGGAGTGCAGTGGTGTGACTTTGGCTCACTGCCACCTCCATCTCCCCGGGTTCAAGTGATTCTCTCACCTCAGCCTCCTGAGTAGCTGGGAATACAGGTATGTGTCACCGCGCCCAGCTAATTTTTGTATTTTTAGTAGAGACAGGGTTTCACCATGTTGGCCAGGCTGGTCTCAAACTCCTGACCTCAGGTGATCTTCCCAACTCAGCCTCCCAAAGTGCTGGGTTTACAGGTGTGAGCCACTCTGTGCCCGGCCTAGATTTTTATGCTGTTAAATAAAAGCATTAACAAGTGTTTAAAATGTTGTCTAATACAAGCATATCCCATCTGTGTCACTCTAGAGAAGGTTGTTCTTTGGTTCAGCACTTCACTGAGAGTCAGTTGCCATTCTGGAAAATCCCATGCCAACATCATCAGTGCCTGAACTTGACCCTTTTCCTTGTATTTGTAGCTGTCGCAGTGGATAGACCTAAGCGTCTGTCTCTTACTGTGTCTTCTGTTGGTGTGGCCTGGCCCAAAGCATTGATACGCTGAAATGCACTTTATTTTATTTATTTAATTTTTTTTGTAGAGATGAGGTTTCTCCATGTTGCCCAGGCTGGTCTCAAACTCTTGAGCTCAAGTGATCTGCCTGCCTCAGTCTCCCAATGTACTGGGACTACAGGCATGAGCCACCTCACCCGGCCTGAAATTCACACTTTTATTATGAATTGTCTTATGTTATTTCTTCTTCATATTACAGTTAGGGCATTATGCTGATGTGTGTTCATCTAATACGTGTAGGAGGTGATACTATCTATGATTCTAATTTCGGGTGAGGAAAGGAGACATTATGTAATTGTTACTAAAATGGACCTTGGGGATCACAGGGTCAGGGACCACCATGTGAATATGCTCAGCAGAGCAGAGCTTTCTGCAAAGAGTCTTTCTTTCACTGGGCCCCATCTCAGTGAGCAACAGTTCACAGACCCCCTACTCCTGGAATGCAGAGGCAATTTTTCCTTCATCTTTTCTCACTAAAATATCTTTCTGACGCTCCTACGGAGACAACCGCTTCTTTTGTACAATAAAACCATTTTTGTCTACGTATCATCAACTACTCACTTTCAGAGTTCCCCTGCCCCTGTTGGGCTCAGGCAAAAACCTGCTTTGGAGCCTGGGGGAGTGTGCCTGGGAAGGTAGTACCCCCTGCCTCACTTACTGTCTGTTCTTCAATTGGAAGAACCAGCTTCATGAAGGCTGGAACCATCGCAATCCTGTGAGCCTTGCTCAGTGCCTGGTATACAGCAGGCACTTAATAAAAACAGCAAATGAGAAAAAACAAAGAGAATGGTGGTACATGTAAAAGTGCCTACCAGAGTAAATGCACACAGTAGGTACTTACTAAATATTTCTTGGAGGAGGTGTGTGCCTGGTACGTATTTGGCACTCAATTCATGTTTTGTTACATAAAATGGTATTGGACGTAAGGGTCTAGCACATACCAGGTGCTCAATAAATAATTTTTTAAATTTTATTTTAATAATAGAGATGCAGTCTCGCTTTGTTGCCCAGGCTGGTCTAGAACCCCTGGGCTCAAGTGATCCTCCCACCTCACTGTCGCAAAGTTCTGGCTATTACAGGTGTGAGCCACTGCACCAGGCCCATCAATATTTGTTCAGTGAATAGTGAATAAATGAATGAATGAATGAGGGTGTGAGACGCAGGATCCCTTGCAAGATTGTGAGGTACAGCCCATCTCTCCAGGGTCAGACGCCCCTCCCACCTCTGCGCGCGAACACTCTGCAGCCCCAGGCAGGACATGACACCAACCCTTTTCTGGAAAACTCACGTGGCTTTGCTACTTACAAATCGTGAGGAGTTGTCGTTCTTGACTGTTTTGGCGTTGCCGAAAGCCTCCAGAATCGGGTTTGCTTGTAGAAGCTGCTTTTCTAGCTCCCCCTAAAATTCATTCACATCTAGTTATTGGAGAAAGCAACCCAGGTTCTGACAGTTCTACCTTGGATGGATGTTGTCACAAAACTCTGCCGTTAACCCACAGTTCTCTCCTATCTCCTAGCTCCTCTTAGACCCTGATGCTAATGTCCAGATTTACAGGAGGATTTCAGAAGAAGAGAAGCAACTGTCTGAGCTCTCTAACAGCTAGGACATCTGCTCCCTAGGAAGGTCACTTTTTTCAAGACTAGGGCCTGCTCATCTGTGCAACATCACTGCCACTCAAAGCCACTGCCTTGTACAATGTCAGTGATGTCATTTACATCATGATGAATGGTGCCCCCCCAGAGTTGTGCAGTGCACCACCTGCCCCACTGTACATGGCAGTCATGCTGCTGTTCATGTTTAACAAGCAGCCTTCTTCAAGCTAAACCACTACAATCCTCCTTCTGATTATTTTAGTGCAATTTTTTTTTTTAAGTTGCGATTTTTCCTTTCTCAGGACAGGTTTTCTGAAGTCTCCCACAGCAGGCAAGTAAGGAATGCACAAAACCCACCAGGAATCCTCTTAGCGGACTGCAGAATAAAGCTTCAAAGCAGGTTGCCTGAGCTCCATTCATCGGGTTAAAGGCAGCTGAGACTGTACACAGCCCACCGGCCCCCCTCTGCGGGGTTGCCTGTGCACAAACGCGGTCACGTGATTAATCATGGCAGGAAAGGGCCAATGTGGTAAGTTAAGCTGGGAAAGCAAATGAGCTGCTCTTGGCCTAGCCCTAAAACATGGCGGCTGCAGATGGGCCCCGAGGCCTCCTGGCCCTGGATTCTGGGAGTTTTTCTCCTCGTCCTCCCTCCAGCTTTCCCTTCCTTATCTTTCCAGGCAGCAGGGCTGGGCTGGACAGGAGCTGGGAAAGTGTCTAGAGGGGACAAGGATGGGCATGGCTTCCTCCTCATTCCTCCGCATGCCAGGAAGGCATCAGGGTACTTGGTCTACAGGACAAAGCAGGAAGCTGCTATTTGTTTCTGTTTTTATTTGTCCACACATTCTCCTTTTTGTAGCTCCCAGAGAAAGATGAAGCAAAAGACTCATCTGCATACAAATCTCAGCCACAAGTGGAATCACCACAGCTGAGACCGGTGGAAATTTACCAGGAGCACCGTGGGCCTTTCTTTGTTGGTGGGAAGACGACTAAAGGAATAACTTTTGTTCACATAAACTTGGGGTCTCCATGCTCTCTGAAAAAGGCTCCCTTTCTAGAATGGGGATTCTAGCAGGTAAAGTTGAAAAGTCTTGGCAAGAGAGCTTTAAATGGGGGGACCTGGTTCAAACTGTTCATTTTATAGATGACGAAACCGTAGCCCCGAGAAGTTAACTGACTCGGTCAAGGTCACACAAAAGCAGATCCCAAATAAGAACTGTAATTCTCCTTCTGGTCTGTAACACGGTCACCCAGGGTCTAACTAAGATGGATTGAATGATCTTTTTGGGAGCCAAGGAAGACACCTGTGGGTTTCTTCTAGGCTGGGACCCATACGTCAGCCCCCCAAGCTCTGTGTTAGAGATGAGTTTACATATGCACAGGTCCAAGCAGGACCAGGTTATGCGTTGCGTAGCTGGGGCCTTACCGCGCCACCAAAGCTAGTGCATCGCGACCTCCAAGACTGTTTCCGGAGGCTTGAGTCAAGCAACCAGCATGCAAGAGACAGACACGCACTGCACACGCATGCACAGGGACACACTGGTGCACCAGGGACAGGGCTGGGGGAAGAAACTTAGGGATGATGGCAGGGAGAGAAGAGGGAGGCATGCCACAGCTGTGCCATCGACTGTCCATCGAGCCAGGGAAGCTTTGGGGCCTGACAGTCCTAAAACACTCAGCCAGATGGGACAGACGTCTCTGTCTAGGTTGTTCCAGTCAAGGGTACCAGGAGTGGATGCTTTGAAGGGTGCAGGGGTTCATTCTGAACTGGAGAAATCCATTTCAGGCTGGAGCGCAACCCTGGGGATTCCAATAGGCATCCCGTGGGTGGTAAATGCACCCCCACACCCTTCCCTGGCATCAGACACCCACAGGATGGTATCTTGGTGCATTTACTGATTTAAGTTGTGAAACTCTAGGGCCTACCCCATTTCTACCACCAGCTACGGGACTCGGTGGGTGCAACAGGATCATGCAGATCTAAATTCACTCCGTGCCTCCCCTACACACCAGGAAAACACTCTCAGTTACTCACGTAGGCAAAAGATGGGCCTTGCTGTGGTTGAACAACACAGTATAAAACAAATGTCAGTGTTATTTCCATCACATGGACATCAGGGGCTGGAGAATACATGACTTTGACCCCCCCAAACAGCCTGGAGTCCCCCAGACAGACAGGTCAGCTCCTTTTCCTTGATACTGTTTCTTTTCTCTCTGTTTAGCTGCAGGAATGCGATCACAGCTCACTGCAGTCTCAACCTACTGGGCTCAGGCAATCCTCCTGCCTCAGCCTCCCAAGTAGCTAAGACTACAGGCATGCACACCAGGCCCAACTAATTCTCGTGATTTTTTTTTTTTTTTGTACAGACAGGGTCTCACTATGTCACCCAGGCTGGTCCTGAACTCCTGGGCTCAGACCATCCTCCCACCTTGGCCTCCCAAAACACTGAGATTACAGGCATGAGCCCCCATGCTCAGCCACTCCCTCCTTTTTCTAACTTCTTAGAGATCCAGACATTTCAAAGGTTTTCATAATTACCGGGGCCACATTAGCCTCCTTAAAACAGTATCCAGTGAGGCAATGTCTGAGCTGTGTTTACACATGCAGCCACAACAAGCAGCACATAGTAGGCCCTTGATAACGATGAGCTGTTAGAAAGTATTATCTCCTGTGTTTACTCTTTTTTTTTTTTTTTTTTTTTTTTTGAGGCAGAGTCTCGCTCTGTCGCCCAGGCTGGAGTGCAGTGGTGCTATCTCCGCTCACTGCAAGCTCCGCCTCCCGGGTTCACGCCATTCTCCTGCCTCAGCCTCCCGAATAGCTGGGACTACAGGCGCCCACCACTGCGCCCAGCTAATTTTTTGTATTTTTAGTAGAGACGGGGTTTCACCATGCTAGCCAGGATGGTCTCGATCTCCTGACCTCATGATCCACCCGCCTCGGCCTCCCAAAGTGCTGGGATTACAGGCGTGAGCCACCGTGCCCGGCCTTCCTGTGTTTACTCTTTAGGGAAAGGGAAGGCAGTGGAAACTGTATTTTAACTGCCACGCAGCCTTTGGGGCCATTGTTCCCACTCACTATGGCTAGAAACCAACTTGCCAGAGACAATTCTAGGATGCTGAATCTTGAGTTTCCTGCATTTCTTTGGAGAAGGAAAGATCTCCAAAGACACGACCAGCGCCCATCCCAGATCTCCAAGGGCCTCTGGACAAGCCGGCCATGGTGGCTGCCCCAGAGTCCCCTCTGAGGGTGCAAAGCAACATCCGGAATGGCGAACACTGGAGACACCCCACGCCGTGGTCAGATCTCCATCCTACCATCTTCCCACCCATGAACCTGCAGACGGAGGCACCGGCCAGTCCTGGCGGCCCTACCACGTGCCCCCTCCTGTGGGATAGATGGGGCAGGGCTGACACACGAGGAGGAAGAGAAGGATGGGCCCTAGAGGGGATGACTCTAGAAACCTGCTCTTCTTTTCCTCCCAAGCTCTTAGTCATACTGTGTCATCATCTGTTTATTTGAGGGATTCTTTGACAACTACGCGCTCTTCCACAGGTCCGGAAGCTCAGAGAAGAGAATAAACAGCATCTCTCAGACTTATCCCCAGGTCCCCACCCCAAGTGGTGCCTGGCACACAGTAGGTGCTCAATCCACAGTTACTGAATGGCACTGCACTGAAGCCCACGGGCTGAGTGATGCCAGCATCTCCATCCCAGGGACAGTGGGAAACGTGGAGGAATCTGGGAACCCAAAAGGTACCTTAACCCCTGAGACGTTACAGAGATTCACTGAAAGGAGTGCTTTTCAATCAAAGGCAACTGTCCCACCCCAGGGAACATCTGACAACATCTAGAGATATTTTTGGTTGTCACAACTGGAGGGAAGGGGGCTATCGGCATCTAGCAGGTCGAGGCCAGGGATGTCGTGAAACATTCTACGAGCCACAGGGAAGCCCCTCCAAGGAAGAGTTATCTGGTCCAAAATGACATCAGTGCCACCACTGAGAAGCCCCGACGTGGAGGAAGATCTCGCTATGGAAGGAAAGGGCTTATTCTCATTTCACAAAACGGGCCCCCTTCTGGAGGGATGCTTCTAGCTGAACCAAGAAATCACCCAGACGCAACAGGCCTGCTCGCCAAAAAGACGGTCCCTCTTTGAGTCTTCAGGGGAGGGGTAGTCAGACAGGGCCTGAGTTCTTGCAACGATGTTCTGTTTGTATCTCGGTTGGGCTGCAAGCTGGAGACCGGTTGGCTAAATCACGGCCTCTGATTGGGAACTGCCACTCACCGTGATACTTGTGTCTTTCTTGCCCTTGTGGGAGGAGGCCACCACGGCCAGGTACTGAATGACCTTCTTGGTGTTTTCAGTTTTCCCAGCTCCAGACTCGCCTCTGAAAGACACAGGAACATCGTCTATGCACACGTTCCATGGTGACCTTTCCGCAGTTCCATGAGCCAGGCAGGACAAAAATAATTATCACCACCATTTCCCAGAGGGTGAAACGGAGGCTCCCGGAGGGGAAGTAACTTGCCCAAGGTCACATCTCTGGTAGTGAGCTGAGCTGGGTCCCCAACCTAGGTCCAATGCCCAATCTATTCCTTCCGAGAGGACGTATAAAAGAATTCAGATACAAAGAGTGAAAAGGTGGGCCGGACGCAGTGGCTCATGCCTGTGATCCCAGCACTTTGGGAGGCTGAGATGGGAGGATCATTTGAGCCCAGGAGTCTGAGACCAGCCTCAGCAACACAGAGAGACACTGCCTCTACAAAAAATGTCAAAAAATTAGCCAGGCATGGTGGCACATGCCTGTAGACCCAGCTATTTGGAAAGTTGAGGCAGGAGGACCATGCGAGTCCAGGAGTTCAAGACCAGCCTGAGCAACACAGCGAAACTCTGACTGTATAAAAAATAAGAAAAATTAACCAGGCATGATGGTGCATGCCTGTAGTCCCAGCTACTCAGGAGGCTGAGGTGGGAGGATGGCTTGAGCCCAGGAGTTTGAGGCCGCAGTGAGCCATGATCACACCACTGCACTCCAGCCTGGGTGACAGAGCAAGACCTCATCTCTAAAAAAATAGGGTGAGCAAGAAAACCTTAGTTTTCCTACACGGGTCCAAACAGGTTTATTTGGAATCATCTACACTTTTTTTTTTTTTTTTTTGAGATGGAGTCTCACTCTGTCCCCAGGCTGGAGTGCAGTGGCGCAATCTCAGCTCACCGCAAGCTCCACCTCCTGGGTTCATGACATTCTTCTGCCTCAGCCTCCCAAGTAGCTGGGACTACAGGCACCCGCCAGCACGCCTGGCTAATTTTTTGTATTTTTAGTTGAGACGGGGTTTCACCATGTTAGCCAGGATGGTCTCGATCTCCTGACCTCATGATCCACCTGTAGACATCATTAGCATTGCTAGAAATGGAAAGACCAGGCACAAAGCAGCCTTCAAGAAAGGACATAAGTGCCTCTTGTGTACCAGGACCTAAAGTTTAAGAAGCTCCCTTATGGAAGGAAAAATTTACCAAAAAACTGGTTATCCCATTGGTTACTGGGTAGATGCAAGCCCCCTTATCCTCTGAGGAATCCCACCCCATGTATCAGGAGGCTAGCTGATGATCTCAGCCAAGTATCTAAGAATAAGCCCAGCTGAAGTAATTCACACTAACGTGCAAATGACTGATATGTTTAGATCAGCATGACATGGTTTGTCTTATCAAAAAAGTATGTACTCCTGGAATATGAAGGTAGATTTTTTTTTTTTTTTTTTTTTTACCAAGATGGCTTTTGTGAACTAGCTGCCTGTTTTGGCCACCAGAAATCATCACAATGGAACGGCTCCATCCAGATACTGCCTCTATGTCCCACCACTCCTAGTGAAAGATAGGGACAGTGCCTTGACCAAAACTTCACTTGTTTATCATCTTCTTCTATTTTTCAGTTTACTTTTGGTTTTTGTGTTTCCTTTCTTTGCCTTATCTCTCTCATTTTCTGAGCTCGCTTAATATCTAAAATATAAGAGAGTTTTTTTTAAAGTTGAGAAAAGAATTTGTTCACCCCGAGGTCAGCCCAAGGTTCTCTGTGCTGAACCAGTGCCACCAAAGCTAGTACAGTCTCTGCTCTTCTTCCTAATTAGGAAATAAAGAAATTAATTTTCTCTGCCAAGGGCCCATTAATAACTTGGCTCATGGCTTAAAAAAGAAATAGAAGAAAAGAAAAAAGAAAGAGAAAGAAAAAAAAGTGCCCCAAATTGCTGGGCCTAATCCTACAGGTCCCACTGTCCAGAAATCAAGTGTCTGATGGCCAAGAATGATGAAACATCTTGCAGTGACTTTGTGCGGTCCCTTCCCTTCCTAGAGGCCTTCCTTCCCAATGGCCACATTATTTCACATGGCCTCAGAGGCAGTTTATGAAATGGGCACCATGAAGGCATTACCCCATTTCCCCAGAAGGGGAAACTAAGACCAGAATATATATGTGTGTGTGTGTGTGTGTGTGTGTGTGTGTGTGTGTGTGTGTGTCTGTGTGTGTGTGTGTGTGTGTGTGTGTGTAAAAGAGGAGAACCAGGTGCAGCAGAGAACTGGCCACGTTTATAATCGCAGCTACTCAGGAGGCTGAGTTGGGAGGATGCCTTGAGGCCGGAGTTTGAGAGAAGCCTGGGCAACATAGCAAGATCCCATCTCTTAAGAGAGAGAATTGGCATTTGTCATTGGGGGGGATATAGGGGGAAGGGTCCCTTTGCTAATTGCTCTACATGAATTATTTCCTTTATCCTCTTCCTGCCTCCATGTTATTATAGAAGGAAGAGTCTTGCCCAGAGTGGGTAAGCAATTTTCCCTAGGTCACACAGCAAAGAAGGGATACAGTCAGAATGGAAAGTCAGGTCTCTGATTCTAATGCAATCAGAATTCCTTTTACTACATTTCACCAAGTTGTTCCATGACACAGGCCCAACCCTCTAGGGACTTGCTTTCTAAGGCCAGAAGAAGGGCAGGGGAAGGGGAATTGATATTTGTTGAAGGCCTGCACAGTACTAGGCTTTGGGCTCACAAATCTTTTCATTTACTCTACCCAGCAATCTAATGAGACAGTTATTAATGATCCCCATCACCCACCTGGGGAAACTGAGGCAAAGAGAGGTTGAAGTAAATTGCTCCAGCCCACAATTGCTCCTGCTTTCACACAGATAGGAAATGGAGGAGAAGCAGGATTTGAACTTAGGTCCACTTGACACCAGGGCCCATGTTCTGCCTCCTATCCTTTTATTTTAACAAATCAGCAAAGAGAAAAGACAGAGTGAAGTCCCAACCCCACTCCATCGGAGTTTTGCCATATATTCCAGGAGTCTTTACTTGCCCAAATTAATGAACCAAGCCACTCAGTCATTCACACCTAAGTATGAATTACATCAATCATGCTAACCTGGGAACTTTGCTAGACTTCATTCTCAAGTGAAGGGGATGGATTTTGATTAAAGCAAGATAAAGGAGAGAAATTTTTGGATGTAGGAAACCACTGGCGTAGGTGGTCGTGAAACTATTCAGATCCAAGACAAGAATCAGGACAGCAGTGTGCACAAACAACACGTGTGGAACACACTCTTCATGCTGACAAACCAGTGTTCCTAGACTGCTGCTGCTCACTTCTTCTTTCCCACAACGATTCCTTCCTTTCCACCCTGGCCTTGAACCTCTCTCACCTCCTCCCTTTTACAACAAAGACATCGCCAGGTGTGGTGGCTCACGCCTGTCATCCCAGCGCTTTGGGAGGCTGAGGCGGCTGGATCACTTGAGGTCAGGAGTTCAAGACCAGCCTGGCCAACGTGGTGAAACCCTGTCTCTACTAAAAATACAAAAATTAGCCGGGCCTGGTGGTGGGCGCCTGTAGTCCCAGCTACTCGGGGGGGCTGAGGCAGGAGAATCGCTTGAACCCAGGAGGTGGAGATTACAGTGAGCTGAGATCATGCCACTGCACTCCAGCCTGCACAATAGAATGAGACTCCGTCTCAAAAAACAAACAAACAAACAAACAAAAAAAACCAAAGACATCAACGTGCCCCGTCAGTGGCTATGGTCTTCCACTTTGCCCGGGATGGGGAGTGGGATGTAAACTCTGGGAATCTACGCCTTCCCGTGTAGCTGCTGGGCTCCACTGTTTCCAAGTTCTGCTGAGAAAAATCAATTGCCCTGAGAGGTTCTGCCAAAGAAAACATCCCAAGCTCCAGGCTTGTGGGTGTCTGATGGTTGACGTGCTCAGAGCTGGTCCAGAAACATTCATAGGGTGGCTTTTCTGACCGCTGACCTCTAGGGGCGAAGATGCCTTCCTGGTCTGAGCACCCTAAACTCCTTTCTTGTTTCTTGGGGAATTTAGTACTGAGCTCCCTCTTCCTGGAGAAGGACTGGACTCATGACCACGTTATGGCCTCCTGGCCTTGTAACTACCCCAATGCCAAGTCCATTTAATCAGTCCAGCCCCAGCATCTGGGAGGAACCACCCAATGGCCACTTAACCCCTCAGCCAGGCTGGCGTCATGAGTGTGACCTGTACAGTCTCACAGGGACCACCCTGTGCTTGATACTCTAATATTGCCATCTGGAAATTCTTCCTAATTCTTTATAAAGGCTCTGCATTTTCTTTTTTCTTTTCTTTTCTTTTTTTTTTTTGAGACTGACTCTTGCTCTATTGCCCAGGCTGGAGTGCAGTGTGTGATGCTGGCTCACTGCAACCTCTACCTCCCAGGTTCAAGTGATTCTCCTGCCTCAACCTCCCACGTAGCTGGAACTACAGGTGACCGCCGCTATGCCTGGGTAATTTTTATATTTTTAGTAGAGATGGGATTTCATCATGTTGGCGAGGCTGGCCTCGAACTCCTGATCTCACGTGATCTGTCCACCTCAGCCTCCCAGAGTGCTGGGATTCCAGGTGTGAGTCACTGCTCTCAGCCAGCATTTTCATTTTGCAAAATTCTACAAATTCTGCAGCTGGTCCTGGCTCCCAGGGTTGAATACTGCCAACTCCATTGCATCCTGTGGTTTGCCACTGGTAGGAAAGCCAAATTGTCTCTGATGAACCTCACAGCTACTCAGTGCCTGGTCTTTATGTGACTGGCAAGGCACCCTGGTATTTTGTACCGTACGACTCCTACACGTCCTGCAAAACCCCAGGCAGAAGCAACGCCTCTCTCCCCTACAGCATCAGTTGGCAGAATAGCATAATGGGCTCCAGGTTGCTCAAGTTCAAATCCCTGCTCTGCCAGTTACCTGTGTGACCTTAGGCAAGTCATTTAGCCTCTCCATACCTCAGTTTCTTTACCCCATTATAAACTGGGTATAATAAAAACACTTACCTTGTATGATTTTTTTTTTTTTGAGACAAGATCTCCCTCTGTGGCCCAGGCTGGAGTGCAGTGATGCAATCATAGCTCACTGCAGCTGAGAATTCCTAGGCTCAAGTGATATTCCTGCCCCAGTCTCCCAAGTAGCTGGGACTACAGGTGCACAGCACCACAGCTGGCTAATTTTTAATTTTTTTTGTAGAGACAGGGCCTCGCTATGTTGCCCAAGCTGGTCTCAAACTCCTGGTCTCAAGTGATCTCTGGCCTCATCCTCCCAAAGTGCTGGGACTACAGGCATGAGCCACCACGCCTGACCTTTTATATGATTCTTATGAGAATTAAATGAGTGAATATTTGTATAAAATGCTTAGAACAATACCTGGGATACCAAAATGTTAGTTATTATTACTTTTGTTTTTTTGAGACAGAGTTTTGCTTGTTGCTCAGGCTAGAGTGCACTGG
The DNA here is from genome assembly GCF_009828535.3 of Hylobates moloch. Taxonomy (NCBI): domain Eukaryota; kingdom Metazoa; phylum Chordata; class Mammalia; order Primates; family Hylobatidae; genus Hylobates; species Hylobates moloch. Next base: position 27,072,496 of record NW_026652298.1, on the reverse strand, counting down.
CACAATCTTGACTCACTGTAATCTCGAACTCCTGGGTTCAAGTGACCCTCCCACCTCAGCCTCCTGAGTGGCTGGGATGACAGGCATGTGCCACTACACCTAGCTAATTTTTTTATTTTTTGGGGTCTCGCTAAGTTGCCCAGGATAGTCTTGAACTCCAGGCCTCAGGCAATCCTCCTGCCTCGGCCTCCTAAAGTGTTGGGATTACGGGTGTGAGCCACTGTGCCCACCTAGTATTACTTTTATAACCACTGCTTCCATAGAGCTTATATCTTGTTTGTATAATGATTTTCAACATTCATCCTATCATTAAAATATAAATAATATTCACATTTTCCCACTGTTTAAGCTAGGAGTTAGCAAACTCTTTCTGTAAAAGGTCAGACAGTAAATATTTTAGACTTTGAGGGTCATGCATTCTTTGTTACATCTGCTCAGCTCTCCACTGTAGCACAAAAGCAAATATGTAACAAGTGAATGAGGCTGTGTTTCAATAAAACTTTATCTAGAACAAACAGACAAGGGCCTGATTTGACCCACTGGTCAAAGTTTGTCCTTCCTTGGCTTGAGTCCCTTAGCACATTCTCATCTATTTTATTTATTTATTTGATTGTTGTATTTATTTTTTGAGATGAGGTCTCACTGTGTCACCCAGGCTGAAGTGCAGTGGGGCAATCTTGGCTCAGTGCCAACTTTCCACCTCCCAGGCTCAGTGAGCTGAGATCCTCCTGCCTCACCCTCCTAAGTAGCTGGGATTACAGGCACATGCCATTACGCTCAGCTAATTTTTGTGTTTTTTGTAGAGACAGGGCTTTGCCATGTTAGCCAGGCTGGTCTTGAACTCCTGAGCTCAAGCGATCAGCCTGCCTTGGCCTCCCAAAGTGCTAGGATTACAGGCATGAGCCACGGTGCCCAGGCTGTCATCCATTTTAGATGAAAGTTCAAACTCCTCCCGAGGGCCTGGAAGCACCCCCCTACCTCTAATTTTATGTGAAACCACCCTCCTCCTCTTACTTTAGCCCCTTGATCACACAGCTCTTTCTCCAGCCAGGCCCATGGCCTCTAATTAAACTGATTACACTGGATGGATTACATGCTAGACAAAATACAACCCAGACCTAAAAATTACTTTTATTCAGCTTTCAGTTTTCCTTCCTTTCTTGTCTTCCTTCCCTTTCTTTCCTTCCTTCCTGTCTCTGGGTCTTGCTCTGTTGCCCAGGCTGAGGTGCAGTGGTGCCATCATAGCTCACTTAGCCTCTAACTCCTAAGCTCAAGTGATCCTCCCTCCCCATCCTCCTGAGTAGCTGGGACTACAGGCGTGCACCATCCCACCTAGCTAATTTTTAAATTTTTTTGTAGCAATGGGGCCTCACTGTGTTCCTCAGTTTGGTCTCAAACTTCTGGCCTCAAGCAACCCTCCCGCCTCGGCCTGTCAAGGCCCTGAGTTTCCAGGTATAAGCACCACACCTAGCCAATTTTCAGTTTCTTTTTTTTTTTTTTTTGAGACAGAGTCTCACTCTGGCGCCCAGGCTGGAGTGCAGTGGCGCGATCTCGGCTCACTGAAAGCTCTGCCTCCCGGGTTCACGCCATTCTCCTGCCTCAGCCTCCCGAGTAGCTGGGTCCACAGGCGCCCGCCACCACGCCCGGCTAATTTTTTTGTATTTTTTTTAGTAGAGACGGGGTTTCACCGTGTTAGCCAGGATGGTCTCGAACTCCTGACCTCGTGATCCACCCGCCTCGGCCTCCCAAAGTTCTGGAATTACAGGCATGAGCCACGGCACGTGGCCAATGTTCAGTTTCTTAACTGCATAACCAAACAGTTGGTTCCAGCCTGGCTTCTCTTGATCACCAACTATGGCTAAAAGCTCAGCCCTGCTGTCAACTTGTAGGTTCTTCAAGTCACTTCGGCTGAATTTCACAACAAGCAAAATAAAATTGAATACAGAGACTGAAGATGTTGGTGGTCTGGGCTGACTGGATGCATCTGCGAATAAAAGTTGGATCGTTTTGGGATTTCCTCCCTAACAACGGCTAAGGCCTCCTTCTCCAGCACTGGCTGTGTGGGGGCAGTGTGCTAAGTCCTTGCTAACGCTGCATTCCAGGAGATGGAGATACACAACAGCCAAGTAAACAAATAATCAAGATAGTTTTGTGGTGGAGATATCATTGCTACATGGGGTGATATGGCTGAGAAGATCGAGGGGAAGGGAGGAGAGGGGAGGCTGTGGATGGGGAAGCCAGGGAGTTGCTGAGCCTTGAAAGTTACAAGAGAGCCCTGTGGGAAGGATGGAGGGAAGGGTGGGCCAGGCAGGGCAAACAGTACGGACAGAGGTCCAACGGAGGGAAATGCTGGGCCCGGGTGTGAGACAGAATGGCCCCCAGCATAGCTGGAGGGCCACAAGGGAGGGGGACAGCAGGAAGTGACGAGGGAAGAGCGGATCACACTCAGTCTTCCAAGTCACACTAAGGAATCTGAGTTTTATTCTCATGGGTGCAGGAAACCATTTCAGGAGGGGAATGGGGCTTTAGAACCAGTGTGGGGAGAATCAGAATTGCAGGATGGGCTGGGCGCAGTGGCTCATGCCTGTAATCCCAGCACTTTGGGAGGCTGACCGAGGTGGGTGGATCACCTGAGATCAGGAGTTTGAGACCAGGCTGGCCAACATGGAGAAAACCCAACTCTATTAACAACACAAAAATTAGCCGGGCATGATGGCATACTACTCGGGAAGCTGAGGCAGGAGAATTGCTTGAACCCAGGAGGTGGGGGTTGCAGTGAGCCAAGATCACACCACTGCACTCCAGCCTGGGCAACAGAGTGAGACTCTCTCAACCAAAAAATAAACAACAACAAAAACAAACTGCAGGATAGGCCAGGTGCAGCAGCTCCTGCCTGTAATCCCAGCACTTGGGAGGCCGAGGCTCCCTGGGTCACCTGAGGTCAGGAGTTCGAGACCAGCCTGACCAACATGGCGAAACCCTGTCTCTACTAAAAATACAAAATTAGCCCGGCATGGTGGTACATGCCTGTAATCCCAGCTACTCGGGAGGCTAAGGCAGGAGAATCACTTGAACCTGGGAGGTGGAGGTTGCAGTGAGCCAAGGTCACGCCATTGCACTCCAGCCTGGGCAACAAGAGCAAAACTCCGTCTCAAAAATAAACAAACAAACAAACTGCGGGATGGATACTGGATTGCAGGAAGGATTTAAAAAAAATAGTGAGCACTTTCACTACAATAGCAGCTGATCCTTACAAAGTGCTCACCATGGGGCAGTGGCCTGTTTCTCAGTTCTTCACATATAGTGACTCGTTTCATCCTTCCAACAACCCAATGGGGTGCTTATTGTTCCCATTTTACAGATGGGGAAACTGAGGCTCAGAGAAGTGAACTGACATGTTTCCCGGAGCATACAACTAGATGATGATGGAGCCAGAATTCAAACCCAAGGGGTTAGGTTCTGGAATCCACACTTTATGATAGCATGCTAATGAATATTTATTCAATGAATAATGAATGAATAGTCTTATAATGTATATTTATTGAAGGAAGGAAGCAAGCAAGCAATGGGAGCAGGGAGCTTAAGAGACTGCTACAGAGGCCCTGGTGAGAGGTGACGGGACCCTGAACTAGGAGGAGGTGGTGGAGTCAGAGGAATGGACAGAGATGAGAAATATTTCAGCGTCACACAGTCCAAGGCAGGAACCACTACCTAAATTAACTAAAATCTTAAAAATTCAGTTCTGCAATATACTTGCCACTTTTTAAGAGCTCAATTAAGTGAACATTTTAAATGAACTTTGTGCTCATCACAAAGTTCTGTTGGACAGCACTGTTTTAGATGAAGCAACACCTGCTGATGGCATGGGGCTGGAAATGAGAGCAGGGTGGCCTCTTCTTCATCTTCACAGCCTCTCCATAAGCTCAGCTTAGAAAGGTCAAGTGACCCGTGCATAGCTACACAGCTAGGAAGCCATTTGAAAGTCCTACTCTTTCCTGCACCTCTCTGTTACCATACTTAATTCATTCACTCAACAGAAGGCAGTTGAGCAACACTATTTTGGTTCCTGGGGAGATGACATATGGCTCACACGTGGGTTTGGCTCCTAGGGGATCAAATGCCTCTGTGGTCAGCTGAAAAACAGCCCCCACAAGAATGTCCATGGCCTATCCTCAGAGTCTGTGAATATGTTTGCTTGAGATGAGGAGACTGTCTTGGATCATCTAGGTGGCGCTACTATAACCAAAAAGATACCGGGCCTTATAAGAGGGAGGTAGGGGGACCAGACAAAGAAATTTGAAGATATGATGCTGCGGGATTTAAAGATGGAGGAAGGGACCAGAAGCCAAGGAATGCAGGTGACCCCTAGAAGCCAGAAAACTAGGAAACCAGGTCAGCAGGTTGTTTTAGCATTTATATCCACATATCTAGGTAGCATTGTATCTCTAGATCCAGACTATTCATTGTCAAACATCAAATGTTTACTTCCTACCATGGAATATGATAATTCAGTTTCCATCTAATCCTCTTCCCTTTCCCCACAGAGCCAATTCCATCACCCGTAATTAATCTGGCTAGATAAATACTCCAAACTTGCACAGCTGGGCTCCTTAGTCCAATGTGATTACTTCTCCTTCCATCCCAACTTTTGGTTTTTCCTGGAGTTTATAATTGCCTTTGTTTTATTGTTTCCAGGTTTTCTGTCTATATCAACCCCAAACTTATGAACTGTTTCAGTCTTCTCTCGATACAGTTAATTGCCATCCTACCATCCATCACCATCTGCAATTCTTATTACTAGTTTTTAATTGTCCTTCCAGATAATTTCATGCAAATAGGAAACATATGCATGTCCACACATTCCTGCTCTTTTTAAAGACATGCACAGTTACATTGTGCATATGCTGGTTTGCCCTTGTGTTTTCCCCTCAACGGTATATCTATAAAGAGGGTTCTCTCTGAGCATAAATAGATCAGCCTCACTCTTTGTAGTGGCTACCTGGAAATGTTATATTTTATTTAAATAACCCCTGTTGATTATAGCTTTAGTTGCTTCCAGACCTTCGAATATATATATATATGAATATAAATATATTAAATATAATACATATTATATATTATGTAAATATATATATGCACAGTCTATCCTATTTACATATTCCATATTTGCAAATTCACCGACCTGCTGAAAGTTATTTGTAACCCCAAAATCAATATTCATGTCACTTTTGTGGTCATTTGTGAACATGTGCAGAGCAAGGAAAATTCGATTCCCCCAATGCACACGTTCCCAGCTCAGGTTGAACAGGGGAATGCTCTATCTTCTAGTTTCAACTCTCATACTGTAAACAAGTGTCCTCTTTGTAGTGTATTTAGTGCCACTTTTTTTGTATTTTTGTGGCTTTTTGTTAGTTATTTTGCAGGTTAAAATGTCCTCTCAGATGTGCTCCCTTCAGCAGCACACATACTAAAATGTCCCCAGCATAGTGCTCAAGTGTTGGCTCATGTTTCCAAGCACAATAAGGTTGTGATATCCATTATGTAAGAAATACACATCAGATAAACTTCATCCAGGCATCAGCCACAGAGCTGCTGGCTGTGAGTTCAATGTCAATGAATCAATAATATATATTAATATATGTTACTTGCATATAAATACAATAGTGAAAACTCTCTGAATGATTCTAAAATTGAGTTACTATCTTCTGCCTATGTACCTAGGTCTTCAAAGAAACAGTGACACCAACCACCAAATATGGCACTGATGTGTTTGTGGCTTGATAAATGTGAAATATTAAAGTGATAGTTTAACATCTTCCCTATCAACACAGACAGTGTTATGCAATCAGATGAGATTCTGCATATAAAATCTTTAGTTCAAGTCCTGGCACAGAGTACATGTTGAATAAATGCTAGTTTTTTAGAAGGAGGAGAGGTATGGAACCAAATGATACCAGGTGTCATTAAGAGTTTAAGCTTGCCTGCCTCCACAGAAGACCATATATCACAAATGTTTAATGAGCATCTATACTGTGCCAGGTATAAAGAGAGGCACTGGGAACCATGAACAAATCAAAGATCTCTGCACTCATGGATCTTTTCTTTCATAGGTTGGATCTCGACTCCAGATTAAAAAACAAACAAACAAACAAACAACAACAACAAAAAAAAACAGAATAAAAAGCAGTTCCACTTACGTGCACAGAATGGACTGGTCCTCCCGATCTGCAAACAGAAAGAAAAAAGAGCCATGAATTAAAATGAGCTCTGAGCTAAGGGTCTGGATTTGGCTCCTCCCAAGGCCCTCGCATTCTAAAGCTTCTCCATGTCGGCCTCACTGGAAGTGACAACAGGTCAGCTGGGCTTATTGCCCAGGCCACAGGGGCCACGACCAAAGCCAAAAGGGTAGCCCCAAAGTCCCAGAGGCAGCCCCAGAAAGATGCTGGAGCCTGACTGATCCAGGAATCACTAGCATCCAGCCACATCAGCTCTGGAGGTGTCCCGGGAGGCCCACCCCACCCAGATTAGGTTAGGGACCAAACACAGATGTTGGATCTATACAGATCAGGGTCTCACTTAGCCACTTCTCCGCTCTGTGGCCTTGGGCAAATATTCTTAAACTCCATGCCTCAGTTCCTTCATCTGTAATATAGTATTGTGCACATTTGTGTTTTTTTATAAATCCAGCATCCATTTCCTCTTCTTCCAGAAGCATCCTGTGGTCCTTGAGGTTTCCCCCATCACCCCTACCATCATGTACAGTCTTAGTGGAACTGCCTCATAAGTACCTTCAACAAAGAGGTAAGAATGTGTTCCAGGCTGCATTGGTCAGACTCTCTGGCCTAAAACTCCAAGCTCAGTCAAGGACAGGGAAGCACAGCAGGTGGACAGACCCCTGAGGCAGACTTCCTTTCTGCCCCTGGGCCCAAGCAGCCCACCTTCTGTCATTTACCTAGCCTGATTCCCAGCGTTCCCGCCGTATCTGTGAGCTCCTCCATACTCCCCTACAAATCCCTTTCCTCTACTAGATGACAGAGTCAGTCTTTGTTGTTTACCACCACGGAAACCCAAAAGATACAGAGGTCATCAAAGAACGAGACGTGATTAAGCAGACATTACCCATCACCTTCTACTCTTAAAGAGGCCTCTGAGGTGGAGTCAGGCTCTGAAGACACATTTCCTTCCCAAAGAGAGATCTTAGAACAGTTACCAACACTTTCAGTGGTCACCTAACAATGTAGAAATCCCAGCATCACATCTGCTGGTAGACAATGCCACAGCGACAAGCATTTCTTAAATCCACTCCCTGGCTTCAGTCCTACTAGTTTAGTGCTCAGCTCTCACAAGCTTCATGTCATCAAAAATCTTCTAGGCTTGGTTTAACATTGTATTTCTAGTACTGGCAGATAGTTGGCAGGTGCTGAATTATACTTGTTAGATGGATGGATGGAGGGATGGATGAGTAGATGGATGGGATGATAGGTGGACGGAAAGAGGGAAGAAAGGAAGGAAGGGTAGATGGGTGAATGGAAGGGTGGGTAGATGGGTAGGTAGATGGATGGGTGGGTGGATGGATGAATAGACAGATGGATGGGAGGGTGGATGGGTGGGTGGATAGGCAGATGAGTAGGTGAGTAGGTGGGTGGGTGGATGGGCAGATGGGTGGGAAGATGGATGGATGGATGGATGGAGATGGATGGATGGGAGGATGGATGGATGGATGGGAGGATGGATGGATAGATGAGTAGATGGGTGGGAGGATGGAAAGACAGGTGGATGGGTAAGTGAATGGAAAGAAGGAAGAAAGGAAAGAAGGAAGGAAGAAAGGATCGGTGGATGGAAGAATGGATGGATAGGTAAATGGACAGGAGGATAAATGGATGGGAGGTTGGGTGAATAGGCAGATAGATGGCTGGATGGAAGAATGGATAGATGGATAGGTAGAAGACAGGAAGACAAATGGATGAGTGGGTGGGTGGGTAGGTGGATGAATAGATGGATGGAAAGAAGGAAGGAAGGATGGATGAATAGATGGATGGATAGATAGGAAGAAAGAAACAGAGAAAGAAGAAAGGAGGGAAGGGTGGGTAGATGGGTAGGTGGGTGGGTATATAGCTGGGTGGATGGATGGATGAGAGAGTGGATGGGTGGGTGAATGGGAGGGAGGACAGAGTGGATAGGTGGGTGAACGAGTGAGATGGATGGATGGATGGATGGGAATATGAACGGAAGGATGGATGGGACTGAAGAAGGCAAGGTGAAAGAGATGACTCTTTCTTCCTTCTGAAATCTGAAGAGAGAACTGATTGGAGGTGGGCACGTTCCTCAGATTCTATGCCCAACTCCAACCAGTTCTCTCTCTCTTCCCTCGGATTATATACAGATGTTTGGGTGGCCTGGTTGAACGAAATCCTCAAGACAAAAGGCATAAAGACTAGTCAACTCTGGGGTTTCAATTCTGGTGTGTTTATATAATAGCACATTTGAAAATAGACAGGCTGGGCGCAGTGGCTCATGCCTGTAATCCCAACACTTTGGGAGGCCAAGGAGGGTGGATCACTTGAGTTCAGGAGTTCCAGACCAGCCTGGCTAACATGGTGAAACCCCATCTCCACTAAAAATACAAAAATTAGCTGGGGGTCGTGGCACACGCTTGTAATCCCAGCTACTCATGAGGCTGAGGCAGGAAAATTGCTTGAACTCGGGAGGCGGAGGTTGCAGTGAGCTGAGATCGCGCCACTGCATACCAGGCTAGGCGACAGAGCGAGACTGTGTCTCAAAAACAATTAAAAAAAATACACAAATAAAATAGGCAGCCATTGAAAAGAACCAGGCAGAGCTTTATGGATGGACACAGAAAAATAGCCAAAATATATTAAGCTAAAGATAAAGGATGAGGTAGCATAGTGTTGTACCTTTTGTGTTTTAAAAAGAGAGATATATAGATAAGATGCAGTGGTTCATGTCTGTAATCCCAACACTTTGGGAGGCTGAGATGGGAGGATCACTTGAGGCCAGGAGTTTCAGACCAGCCTGGACAACATAGCAAGACCCAGTCTCTACAAAAAAAATTTTTTTTTAATTAGCTAACTGTGATGGACGTACCCCTTGTCCCAGCTACTTGTGAGGCTGAGACAATAGGGATCCCTTGAGCCAAGGAGTTCAAGGTTGCAGTGAGCTGTGATTACACCACTGCACTCCAGCCTGGGCAACGGAGTGAGACCCTATCTCTAAAAACAGACCTGGGATGGGCGAGGTGGCTCACACCTGTAATCCCAGCACTTCGGAAGGCCGAGGCAGGTGGATCACTTGAGGTCAGGAGTTCAAGACCAGCCTGGCCAACATGGTGAAACCCTGTCTCTACTAAAAATACAAAAATTAGCCGGGCATGGTGGCATGCACCTGTAATCCAAGGTACTCCAGAGGCTGAGGCAGGAGAATCGCTTAAACCCAGGAGGTGGAGGTGCAGTAAGCTGAGATCACGCCACTACACTCCAGCCTGGGCAACAGAGCGAGACTCCAAAAACAAAACAAAACAAATAAACAAACCAACAAACAGGCCTGAGCCTGAAGTACTGAGAAAAGGGACAGGAGGAAGACCTACTTTCACCCATTCTACTTCTATCCTGGTCATGTTTGTGCTATGAACACACACAATCTTTTCCTCATCCCACCAAAAATGGTCAATAGAAAAAGAAGCGGTATTGTTCTTCATGAAACCATCATGACCGCAAAGCTTAAAAAAAGACAGAAAAGAAAGAGCCACCGAATTACGATCCCACTAACAGCTCCGATCTCCCGAGCGCTCACTGCACTGCGGGCGTATGCTGAACCCCTTCTGTGTTGAAGTGACCCGCTGAATTCTCTCAGCAGCTCCTGGAGTGGGCTCTGGCTCCATTTTACAAATAAGGAGAGTGAGGTTCAGAAGTGAGGCAACTTACCCAAGGTCACTGGGGTGGGTTGAATTGTGATTCCCAGAAGATATGTTCACTCAGAACCTCAGACTGCGATGTTATTGACTAATCAACTGATTGAGATGGGGTCTCACTTTGTCGCCCAGGCAGGTGTGCACTGGCCTGATCTCAGCTCACTGCAACCTCAACCTCCCAGGCTCAAGCGATCCTCCCTCTTCAGCCTCCCCTGTAGCCGGGACTACAGGCACATGCCAGCACGCCCGGCTAATTTTTGTATTTTTTTGTAGAGATTGGGTCTTGCTATGTTGCCCAGGCTGGTTTCACACTCCTGGGCTCAAGTGACCCACCTGTCTTGGCCTCCCAAAGTGCTGGTATTACAGGCGTGAGCCACTGTATCCCACCTGTGATGTTATGTAGAATAAGGGTCTTGTAGATGTAATTAAGGGAAGGATGTTGAGATGAGGTCATCCTGGCTGGGAGTGTCCCTATTTGTAAGAGAAAGGAGGCCAGGCGTGGTGGCTCACACCTGTAATCCCAGCACTTTGGGAGGCTGAGGTGGGTGGATCACCTGAGGTCAGGAGTTCGAGACCAGCCTGGGCAACATGGTGAAACCCATCTCTAATAAAAATACAAAAAATTAGCCAGGCATGGTGGCAAGCACCTGTAATCCTAGCTACTCAGGAGGCTGAGGCAGGAGAATCGCTTGAACATGGGAGGTGGAGGTTGCAGTCTCCAGCCTGGGCAACAGAGCAAGACTCCATCTCAAAGAAAAAAACAAAACAAACAGGAATAACAAATCAAACTTTAATCTCTCCACTATACTCTGGAGACAGACAGATACTCATGCCTTCAGCTTCCACCCAGGGGGACAAATTCACTCGAGGACAGAGCAAAATGGGAAACCAGTTTAAATTTTTTTTTTTTTCTGAGATGGAGTCTCGCTCTGTCACCCAGGCTGGAGTGCATTGGCTCGATCTTGGCTCACTGCAAACTCTGCCTCCTGGTTTCAAGCAATTCTTCCACCTCAGCCCCCCGAGTAGCTGGGACTACAGGCACGTGCCACCACGCCTGGCTAATTTTTGTATTTTTTTGTAGAGATGGGGTTTCACCACGTTGGCCAGGCTGGTCTTGAACTCCTGACCTCAGGTGATCTGCCCACCTCAGCCTCCCAAAGTACTAAAAAGTGATTTTTAAAAAGAGGGTGAGGGATAGAAGAACCAGGTACCCTGTGATTAGAACCCAGGCAGAGAGAACTTCCTGGGACCGGCCCAGACAACCTCCATTATCTTAAGGAAAGATTTTGAGATGGACAGACAGGCGGGCTATGTTGATCCATTACTTCAGGGAGAGAGGCAGGCTTTCCTGGCAGCCTTGTGAATCCTAGGCCCAGAGCAAGATAGATTTATAGGCTCAGATGCTCACAGGCCCCCCAGGAGAGGAAGCGGGCTTCAGGAGAAGGCCTGGGAGCTGCCAGCGCGGCTCCAAGCTGGGGGCTGCTGGGAGACCTCTGGCCTGACGTTCCCATCGGAAACACACCGCTTCCAGGCGTGGGAAGCTTGCAGGGTGCTGGTTACGAGCAGAAGGACTCCATGTGGGTGCTGTCTGCCAACCCGTGTGGAGCACAGGGAACTCTGAGATCCTGGAACTTTTTATCTGATTCCTTCCCCAAGCCTGAGCTTGTGTTGGACCCAAAAGCAGCGTTCTCCTCCGTACAAAGCAGTTTCACTCCTTCCTTGCTTTGCACAAGCTATTTCTTCTGCCCGGTGCACCCACCACCACTTCTCCTCTGGCCTAATCCATTCTCTCTCTCTCTCTTTTTTTCTTCCATCGAGGTAAAATTTACACTACATGAACCACTTTAAAGTGAATAATTCAAGCCGGGTGCGGTGGCTTATGCCTGTAATCCCAGCACTTTGGGAGACCGAGGCAGCTGGATCTCCTCAAGTCAGGAGTTTGAGACCAACGTGGCAAAACCCCATCTCTACCAAAAATTCACAAATTAGCTGGGCGTGGTGGTGCACACCTGTAATCCCAGCTACTCAGGAGGCTGAGGCAGGAGAATCGCGTGAACTGGGGAGGTGGAGGTTGCAGTCAGCTGAGATCGTGCCGCTGCACTCCACCCTGGGTGACAGAGGGAGACTCTAACTCAAAAAATAGTAATAAAAATAAATAAATAAATAAATGCATAATTCAGGGGCATTTAGTACATTCACAATGTTACATAACTACCACCTCTATCTAGTTCTAAAATATTCTTTCACCCCAAAATGAAACCCTGTACCCATTAAGCAGTCACTCCCCCATAAGCCCTGGCGACCACCAATTTGCTTTCTGTCTCTGTGGACTTACCTATTCTAGATTTTTTTGCATAAATGGAATTATAACATGTGTGGCCTTTTGTGTCTGACTTCTTTCACTTGGCATGTGGCTGAAGATCACCCATGTTGTAGCAGGTCCCAGACTTTATGCCTATATGTGGCTGAGTCATATCACATTGTATAGGTAGATCATATTTTGTTTATCCATTCAACAGTTGACGGATGTTTGGGTTATTGCCTCCTTTTGGCTATTCTGCATCGTGCTGCTATGAACATTCCTGTACAAGTTTTAGTTTGAGTACCTTTTCAATTCTTTGGGTATATACCCTAATCTGTATTTGAAACATCATCTTGGGAGTCAACTCTTCCATGATACCTTCTCTAACTCTGCACTCTTCTAGAGCTGAGTTGGAGACCTTTCCACTTCACCTCCTACCTGCAGGATGGCCATGGACAGTGGTGCATGTTGTACACTGCATAACTCTATGGAGAAACTATTTGCATTGCTCATTGTAGATGTGTGTATTTATTGTAATAATCTTTCAGCAGATGGAGGAAAAGTGCTTTGAGAAAACGGTGCCTTTCTCTAATTCTATAAACCTGAGTGCCACGTGGCCTAGTGGCGCCCACGGTCCACAGGTTCTCTCCATTTTAGTAATTATCATCATTGGGATCCTTACTTAACAAATGTCTCAAAACATTTTGGTGGAAAAAGGTACAGCTGATATGGAATGATAATAGGCCATCTATCCGTGATATGGCATTCACAGTCTTTCTTTTCCATATTGGTAAAAATTATGGACTTTACATTATTCGTAATATCCAAAAAATAGAAACAACCAAACGTTCATCAATGGGTAAATGGATAAACAAAATGTGGTCTACCCAGACGATGGGATAGTATTCAGCCATGAAAAGAAAGGATGTTATGGCCGGGCGCCATGGCTCATGCCTGAAATTCTAGCACTTTGGGAAGCTGAGGAAGGTGGATTGCTTGAGCCCAGGAGTCCGAAACCGGCCTGGGCAACATGGTGAAACCCCGTCTCTACAAAAAAAAATGCAAACATTAGCTGGACATAGTGGCACATCCCTGTGGTCTCAGCTACTCAAGAGGCTGAGGTGGGACAATGGCTTGAGCCCAGGAGGTGGAGGTTGTAGTAAGCCAAGATTGCGCCACAGTACTCCAGCTGGGGTGATAGAGACAGACCCTGTCTTAAAAAATATATATAAATAGTACGAATCCATGATACAACGTAGATGAACCTTGACAACATTATACTAAGTGAAAGAAGCTAGCCGGCTGGGCGCGGTGGCTCACACCTGTAATCCCAGCACTTTGGGAGGCTGAGGTGGGCAGATCACGCGGTCAGGAGTTCAAGACCAGCCTGGCCAACGTAGTGAAACCCCATCTCTACTAAAAATACAAAAATTAGCCAGGTGTAGTGGCACGTGCCTATAGTCCCAGCTACTCGGGAGGCTGAGGCAGGAGAATCACTTGAACCCAGGACGCAGAGGTTGTGGTGAGCTGAAACCGTACCACTGCACTGCAGCTCCAGCCTGGGTGACAGAGCAAGACTGTCTCAAAAAAAAAAAAAAAAAAAGAAGCCAGCTACAAAAGGTCACATATGATTCCATTTATATGAAATGTCCAGAATAGGCAAATCCATAGAGACAGAAAGTAGATTTGTGAATTCATGGCTGCCAGGAGCTGCGGGTAGGAATATGGAGTGACGAAAAAAGTGCATAAGATTTCTTTGGGGGATGATAGAAATATAAAATTATATTGCAGCGATGGCTGCAATATTATGCAGACATAGCTGCAATGTAATTTAGGTGTGAATTGTATCCTTAAAATGAATTTATTTAAATTATACCGCATAAAGCTTTTTTTAAAATGATGTTCATTTTATACCACCTCTGAATGGTTATAAATTTGAATTCTTAGGCCGGGCGCGGTGGCTCACGCTTGTAATCCCAGCACTTTGGGAGGCCGAGGCGGGCGGATCATGAGGTCAGGAGATCGAGACCACGGTGAAACCCCGTCTCTACTAAAAATACAAAAAATTAGCCAGGCGTGGTGGCGGGCGCCTGTAGTCCCAGCTACTCGGAGAGGCTGAGGCAGGAGAATGGCGTGAACCCGGGAGGCGGAGCTTGCAGTGAGCCGAGATTGCGCCACTGCACTCCAGCCTGGGCGACAGAGCAAGACTCCGTCTCAAAAAAAAAAAAAAAAAAAAAAAAAAAATTTGAATTCTTCCGCTTCACGCAGGTCTATTAGGTTTCCAACAATTACAAAATTGTTTGTTTTTAATGCTTTTCCCATGAAACAATGAGCTCCTGAAGGTAAGGGCTGTGCCTGATCCCGGGTACAAGGAACAATGCCTGACACACAGTAGGTGCTCAGGAAATGCTTGTTAATTTGAATTGCTCTCTGGCTCAGAGAGGCAACCGAGGTAGAAGCAATGGAAAATGCATATTCATGTGTTCACATATTCACTCAACAAACGAGTCCTGAGCCACGTACTGAAAGCACAAAAGTCAGTAAGATCTGCTTTTTTTTTTTTTCTTTTCTTTTTTAAGAGATGAGGTGTCATGCTGATGCCCAGGCTGGAGTGCAGTAGCACGATCATAGCTCACTGCAGCCTTGAACTCCTAGGCTCACGTGATCCTCCCATCTCAGCCTCCTGAGCAGCTGGGACTACAGGTACATGCCACCACGCCTGGCTAATTTATTTTTATTTTTTATTTTTGTAGAGACAAGCCCTTACTATATTACCCAGGCTGGTCTCAAACTCCTGGCCTCAAGCGATCCTCCCGCCTTGGCCTCCCAAGTAACTGAAATTACAGGCTCAAGCCAACGCACCTGGCTTCATGACTTGCTTATCCTTGCTTTTGAGAAGTTCATGACCCAGGGTGGGAGTCAGATGGGCAAAGAAATGACTGTAAGAGATGAGCAATGCTATGATGGATGTGAACCCAAGTGCTATAGACATGAAGTTTTTTGTTTGTTTGTTTGTTTTTTTTTTTTTTTTTTTTTGATCCTCATGAGTATTATGAGACGGAGTCTCGCTGTCGCCCAGGCTGGAGTGCAGTGGCGCAATCTCGGCTCACTGCAAGCTCCGCCTCCCGGGTTCACGCCATTCTCCTGCCTCAGCCTCCAAGTAGCTGGGACTACAGGCGCCCGCCACCACGCCCGGCTATTTTTTTTTTGTATTTTTAGTAGAGACGGGGTTTCACCGTGGTCTCGATCTCCTGACCTCGTGATCCGCCCGCCTCGGCCTCCCAAAGTGCTGGGATTACAAGCGTGAGCCACCGCGCCCGGCCTGTTTGTTTGTTTTTTGACGCCACCTGAGCAAGACAGGAAGCCTTCACGGCAGAGGTGACCACTGAACAGCATTAAGAAAAATGTGAAAGAATCTCCTGAGGAGAGGTCGAGGCAGAGCATCCCAAGCAGAAGGCCTGGGACAGAAGCTCCAAAGTGGGCAGGGACACAGTACCGAGCCTTTGTGGAGGCTGGGAGGGCTGGAGCTGGGGGTGGTCGGCTGTCATCAGGATCCGCCTGGGGCTGAGATTCCCAGCCCAGATCCCGGGGGCTCATATCACCTCACACCCTATCCTTAAACGTGCCTCCCTCCCTTCCTCCTCCCCAGACTCCCCGCCCGGCTTTGGATGTGCAAGTCCCCAGGCACGTTTCCTGAGAAGATAAAGGGCTTCAGCGGTTCCTCCCCCGCTGCGGGCCTGAGGACTCCCAGGAGGTACCCAGCTCCCCACAGACCAGCTATTTCAGCCCAAGCCCAAACACAAGCTGGTGGATTCTGGCTGGGGAGTCAGAACACTGCAGGCTGACCATAAAAGGAGAAAACCCAGCAGGGACTGAGCACAGACCCAGGCTCCCTGCGTCTGCCCTTCTTTCTGGTGCCAGGCTGCTGGGGGACCCAGAGAGAGGTAATCAAAACCCCTGTCTCGCAATACCCCTGGGCTAGTAAAGAAGAAAGGTCTCAGCCTCCACTGCCTGTAGAAAAGTGGCTTTCTACCTAACGCCCCGCGTGGAGGCAGATGCCAGAGGTTCTGGATCTTGTGACGTGACTGTGAACGTGGCCACTGCATGGCCCTTGACAGTGGGTCCCCAGCAGCTGACTGCTAATACCTGTTGAACTTGTCCTGTCCATGCACCGTGTCCCTACACACTGACCAAATTACCCTTGTAACAACTGGAGTAGGCACAGTCATCATCCTCATGGGACAAGTGAGGAAGCTGAGGCACAAAGTAATAGCCGGGGCAGAGCTGGGAGTTGAACCCAGCTCCAGAGCCCATGCCCTAAGCCACTCTGTAAGTGACGGCCCTTCTCTTTCTCCAGGCTTCGTCTCCCCACTCTACTCTCCTGGCAGAGTTGGTTAGGATGAGATGCTGAGTAAGAAGAGATAACTTGGAGAGCCTGTGCTGCAACCCAACAGGTATTTTCCAAACCTACAGGAAGCCCTGGTATTTTAAAAGCAGAACTGGGCTGGGCATAGGAGCTCATGCCTGTAATCCCAGGGCTTTGGGAGGCTGAGGCAGAAGGATTGCTTGAGGCGAGGAGTTTGAGACTCAAAGTGAGACCCCTATCTCTATGAAAAAAAATTTTTTTAATTAGCTGGGCAAGGAGGTGTGTGCCTGTAGTTCCAGCTATTGGAAGGCTGAGGCAGGAAAATTGCTTGAGCCTAAGAGTTTGAGGTTACAGAGAGCTCTTATTGTGCCACTGCACTCTAGCTTGGGTGACAGAGTGAAACTCTGTCTCTAAAAAAATATAATAAATAAAAACATGAAAGCAGAACTGGCCAGTGAAGGGGTGTAAGAGACAGGAAAACCAACGCTTTCCCTCTTGGGCCTCCACTGCTACCTCCTACATTCTCCCCCTTCTCTCTGCTCCAGCCCTAGCGGCCTCATAGAACCTGTATCAAGTTCCCTAGTCAAGCCTACACTTCACCTTCCAAGGAGGCCTCCCCTGTCCTCCCGAGGCCCCCAGGGCTACACTTCCCCACTCCCCGGACCTCTTCTTAGCAGCTACTTGTGGGATGATTCAATTCGTATTTACACATACGCACCGTAGACTGTGTCTAGGGTAACATCTAATAATCAACATTGTTAGAATGACCGGGTGTGGTGGGTCACATCTGTAATTCCAGCACTTTGGGAGGCCGAGGTGGGAGGATTGCTTGAGGCCAGGAGTTCGAGACCAGCCTGTGCAACACAATGAGGCCCTGTCTGTACAAAAAATTAAAAAATTAGCCAGACGTGACGATCTGCACCTGTGGTCCCAGCAACTTGGGAGGCTGAGAAGCGAGGATCACTTGAGCCCAGGAGTTGGAGGCTGGAGTGAGCTATGAGTGTGCCACTCCACTCCAGCTTGGGCAACAGGACAAGGCCCTGTCTCACAAAAAAATACTGTTGGATAAACAAGGGAATGGGGAGCCAGACTCCCCAGAGGCTGGGAGGACACCGAGGGAGGTGGCTGACACATGCAATTTAACAAGGAAGGTGCTGGCCAGGCACTGTGGGAGGCCGAGGTGGGTGGATCGCTTGAGCTCAGGAGTTCAAGGCCAGCCTGAAAAGCATGGCAAAACCTCATCTGTACAAAAAATACAAAAATTAGCCAGTTGTAGTGGTGCATGCCTGTATGCAGCTACTCTGGAGGCTGAGGTGGGAGGATCACCTGAGCCTGGATAGGCTGAGGCTCAGGTGAGCCGAGATCACACCACTACACTCCAGCCTGGGCAACAGAGTGAGAACCTGTGGCAAAAAAGCCCAAAACAAACAATGAAGGTGTTGCCAAGTGTCAGCTGGGGCTTTTCAAGTTCACTCCCTTAAGTGTGTCCCTTTTTCAATTTAATATTTACTTTTTTTTTTTTTTTTTTTTGAGACGGAGTTTTGCTCTTGTTGCCCAGGCTGGAGTGTAGGGGCACAATCTTGGCTCACTGCAACCTCTGCCTCCTGGGTTCAAGCGATTCTCCTGCCTCAGCCTCCTGAGTAGCTGGGATTACAGTCACCGACCACCACGCCCGGCTAATTTTTTGTATTTTTAGTAGAGATGGGGTTTCACTACATTGGCCAGGCTGGTCTCGAACTCCTGACCTCAGATGATCTGCCTGCCTCTGCCTCCCAAAGTGCTGAGATTACAGGTGTGAACCACTGTGCCTGGCCAGCATTTACTATTTTTAAAAAAATAATTCTCCTTTGCTGTCTCCCTTCCCTGTAATGCACCACGGGTACCAAAAATAAAAATAAAATAAAAATAAAAATGCGAACTTTTCATGATTAGTCAGAGCATCAAACAGCTCCTCCTAGCACCTCTGTAAAGACTGAGCCAGACAGCCAGAGCCATTCATTCCCACACACAGTCCCCCCTCATTCCCAACCAGGCCAGACACATAGCTGACAGCCACTGCAAAACCCACAAGAGACAGAGAAGCATTTGGCTGTACGCCTTCCTGGAGATGTGTTTGTAGCAGCACTGCCTCTGCAGAGAAACAGCTGGGAATTACTTCTTGGCTCCACCCTATCACCTCTGCCCCCAGGGCCCGTTTCCTCACCAGGGAAATCGACAAAAATCCAGACCTTTCAAGGGCATAAAGATGA
Organism: Hylobates moloch; assembly: GCF_009828535.3. Classification (NCBI taxonomy): domain Eukaryota; kingdom Metazoa; phylum Chordata; class Mammalia; order Primates; family Hylobatidae; genus Hylobates; species Hylobates moloch. The sequence continues at coordinate 27,053,651 of NW_026652298.1, read as the reverse complement.
TTGAAAGAGACTGGATTCAGAAAGAGCTTAAAATTACCCACAGCACATTCAAGAGCTTAGTAATTGCCATTAATATCATCTTTATCATCATCATCATCATCTAAAATAGTGATCTAGGGAAGAGGCTATAGACAGCAGAGATTCTGAATCGGCAGGACAGGATATTCAACCAAGGATATTTAACCCCTTTCTGATTACATGGTGTCATGGTCTGAATGCTCATGTCTCCCTCAAATTCATATGCTAGAATCCTCACCCCTAAAGTGATGATATTAGGAGGTGGGGCCTTTGGGAGGTGATGAGATCATAGGGGTTCGATCCTCACGGGGGGAGAGACCCAGAGAGCTAGCAGGTCCCTTCCACCTCGTGAGACACAGCTAGAAGGCACCACTAGGCCCTCACCAGACACCAAGCTTGATCTTGGACTTCCCAGCCTCCAGAACCGCAAGAAACAAGTATCTGTTTAAAAGCCACCCAGTCTATGGTATTTTGATATAGCAGCCTTAACAGGCTAAGACACAAGGCCTATGCTAGTCCCTTAGCCTTCTGGGGGCCTCAGTTTCCTCTTCTGTTATGTGGGGACAAGAATACTACACTATCTATACCACGCTACCTCGGAGGGAAGAGTAACATTCTGAGGGCAGCGAAGCTGGGTCCCGAGGTTTGACTCTCAGTTCTGGGGCCAAGTAGGTGTGCTGAGTTTTCCCCATCGATCAAATGGGGATGCTGCCACTCACCCTGTGTGGTGCTAGTGAGGGCCGAGCAATGTAGGATTGATGGAGCAGTGAACCCAGGTCCTGACCTATTGCAGGGGCCCTGAGGACATCAGTGCCCTTCCTCTCTCTGCCTCTACTGGGGAGCAGCCTCAGGGGAGTTGGGTGAGCAGGAACCAGCCCCCAGGGGGCTGCCAATCTCAGGCAGAAGGATATAGCTGAGTGTGGGAACTTGCAAAGTGGAGAAAGTCATTTGGATCACTCCACCCGCAGAGTTGTCTTAAGCTTAGAGAGGACTTAGCCAAGAGCCCCAAGCTGATAAAGGCTGGCTGTTATTTCTTCTTTTAATCCCCTGAGAGTGGCCATTTGTTGCTAATGAGGTGAGGACAAAACATTACTTGTGGCTATCTCGCACAGGGCAAGTGCAGAGGCTCAGAATGGAATCTTATCTGCTTTCCTGCCCCTCCTACACCCCAGGGACCCATGGACGGGCTCCAAAGTGGTTCTTGTCTGGAGGGCTTTAATGGTGCTTTTCTCCTATTCATCACGTTCATTTATTGAACTCAGCTCCAGCCTCCTAAGCTTTGAGCCGTCAACACTCTGAGATGAAAGACAGTAGACAGCCTTCCGTGGGACTGAGGGGGATCCCTGTGGTTGCCCAGTGTCACCGACTGACCAGCAGGGCTCTGGCTTTGGAGTCAGGATAATCCAAGTGTATATTTGGCTCTGACACTTAACAAATCTTCAGCAAGTTCTCCACTCCTCTGAGTCTGTTTTCCCAGCTGTAAAAGGGGGCTAATAATAGCTCTGGCGGCTACCATTGGATCACCCAATAAACCTGGCAAGCATATGCTGACGGCACACCCACACAGGCATACACAAGAAGGAAGAATGCCATAGTTGCCATTTCATAAGCACCACCAAGATAAACATCATGGGAAAAATAGCAACTTTAGGCTGGGCACGGTGGCTCACGTCCATAATCCCAACACTTTGGGAGGTCAAGGCAGGAGGATCACTTGAGGCTGGGAATGAGAGACCAGCCTGGGCAACACAGTAAGACCTTATCTCTAAAAAAAAAAAAAAAAAAAAATTGTTTTTTCACTAGGCACGGTGGGCTCACCCCTGTAATCCCAACACTTTGAGAAGCCTAGGCAGGTAGATCACTTGAGCTCAGGAGTTCAAGACCAGCCTGGGCAACATGGTGAAATCCCGTCTCCACCAAAAATACAAAAATTAGCCAGGTGTGGTGGTGCGTGGCTGTAGTCCCAGCTACTTGGGGAGCTGAGGTAAGAAGATCACTGGAGCCTAGGAGGTCAAGCCTGCAGTGAGCCGTGTTCTTGCCACTGCACTCTGGCCTGGGTGACAAAGTGAGAAACTGTCTCAAAAATAAAAAAGGCTGGGCACGGTGGCTCATGCCTGTAATCCCAGCACTTTGGAAGGCCGAGATGGGTGGATCACCTGAGGTCAGGAGTTCAAGACCAGCCTGGTCAACATGGTGAAACACCATCTCTACTAAAAGCACAAAAATTAGCTGGGCACGGGGGCACATGCCTGTAATCCCAGCTACTCAGGAGGCTGAGGCAGGAGAATCACTTGAACCCGGGAGGTGGAGGTTGCAGCGAGCTGAGATCGTGCCATTGCACTCCAGCCTGGGTGACAGCGGTGAAACTCTGTCTCAAAACAAACAAACAAAAAACACCTTTTCATTTATTTATTTATTTATTTTTTTAATTAGCTGAGCATGGTGGTGCATCTCCGTAGTCTCAGCAACTTGGGAGGCTGAGGCAGAACTGCTGAACCCAGGAGTTTGAGGCTGCAGTGAGTTATAATCGCACCACTACACTCTAGCCTGGGCAACAGAGCAAGACCCTGTCTCTAAAAAAAGCAAAAACAAAAACAATTTTGTCAGCCTTCCTTACTTTATAATTTTTTTTTTGGATGACATATGCCTGCACCTTAATAGTTTCAGGGCTTAGTTTTAAAATTCCTAATCTGGTCCTGTCCACCTTGTAGGTTTGTGGTAAAGATTAACTGAGAATATTTCTGTAAAGCCCTGAGCTTTATAGGAAGCATGTAATAAAAATCCATGATTATTATTATCGCTTCTTTGTAAAAGGCATGAGGAATTCCCACGAGAAGATAGCAGGCTGAGTGCATGCATTTAGCTCTCTTCCTTCCTGAACCTTACTAAAATAACAGTAAAAGACTTTCCAAAAATACATGAACCAGTTTAGCCAGGCATGGTGGCTCATGCCTGGAATCCCAGCTCTTAGGAAGGCACAGGCATGAGGAAAGCTTGAGCCCAGGAGTTCAAGACTTGCCTGGGAAATATAACAAGACCCCATTCTCCACACAAAAGGGGGGGAAATAAAGGCAAAAAAAAAAAAAAAGTGTAAAAAGACCGGTCATGGTGGTTCACGCCTGTAATCCCAGCACTTTGGGAAGCTGAGGTGGGTGGATCACCTGAGGTCAGGAGTTTGAGATGAGCCTGGCCAACCCGTCTCTACTAAAAATACAGAAATTGGCTGGACATGATGGCATGCACCCATAATCCCAGGTACTGAGGAGGCTGAGGATGGAGAATCTCTTGATCCCAGGAGGTGGAGGCTGCGGTGAGCAGAGATCGCACCACTGCACTCCAGCCTGCGCGACAAGAGGGAAACTCCATCCCCCCCCCAAAAAAAACAAACCAAAAAGTGTAAAAATATATGAGGCAGTTTAAAAAGACCTAGAGAGGGGAGAACAGCAAAGCCATCTTGGAAGCCAGAAAACAGGATCAGCGTTGAAAAGTACCAAGGAAAAGGCCAGACACTATGGCTCACGCCTGTAATCCCAGCACTTTGGGAGGCCGAGTTGGATGGATGACCTAAGGTCGGGAGTTCGAGACCAGCCTGACCAACATGGTGAAACCCCATCTCTATTTAAAATACAAAAATTAGCCTGGTGTGGTGGCGGATGCCTGTAATCCCAGCTACTTGAGAGGCTGAGGCAGGAGAATCACTTGAACCCGGGAGGTGGAGGTTGCAGTGAGCCGAGATCATGCCATTGCACTCCAGCCTGGACAACAAGAGTGAAACTCCATCTCAAAAAAAAAAAAAAAAAGTACCAAGAAAAAAGTCTAAGTGAGCAGTGAGGAAAGGTGAGAAATGACCTAATTTCAACACAGAATTCCCCATTTCTACCCCAAACCTCAGAAACTGGCAATGCCAGGGGCCTCTGGAAGAAAAGATCAAGGAGGAGACAAAAACATAAGGACTGGGTCAAATATAAGGCACTGTTAGACCTCTTGGATACCTTCTACACTCCCTGAAGCCAAGTGACTGCCCTTCTCACACCCCACAGAAGGTGGTGGGTTTAGTCTCTGGTGAGGGTTAAACAGAGGGTCTCTGTCCTGGGGGGACACCAGGAACCATTCTGAAAGGAGGAGGGTAATGTACAAATTTCACCCCACATTTTGAAACCCTCAGCTTCTTTTCAACTAGACCCTAAAAATGATACTAGACAAATCTTTAACCTCCAGGCAGAAGATTTTTCTACAAACCTTCTCTAAAGAATCAGATTAGCCCATGAACAAAAGACTGAAAGACAAATCAGGAGTGTCCTAATGGGTGGCCCAGCTCTTTCATATTATAGCCAAGCACATCAGCAAGCCCATCCTACATGCACTGAGCTTCCATCAACTCTGTGGTATCCCATGCACTAAAGCATCCAAGATGAATGGATAGCCAAGAATCCCAAGACATCTGAAGAAATCCACTAATATGATAGACAGAAGTTAAAACAATAGGAAAATATGTATCTTGGAGGAAATAGACTCTGCATTAAATATCCTTTGATAAACAGGATATCACATCCACAGAAAAAGGATGTCATATGAAAGAAACATTTAAAAATAAAATAGAATTTTTGGAATTTAATAAAATATATACCATAAATTTAAAACACAATGGAAGGGTTAGGGAAAAAAGTTGAAGTAAGTGCCCAGAAAATACAGTTAAAAACATTAAAGTGAAGAAAATAACAAGAGAAAGAGATTAAAATTATAGGATCAGTCTTGGAAGTCCATTATGGAAATAAAAAGACTTCTAGGAAAAAGAAACAGAGAACACAGGGAGAAAGAGAGCATCAAGGAAATAATTTGCAAAATTTCCCAGAATTTGTGGACACAAGTTTATAGATTAATTGGGCCACTAAATGTCCAGGATAACAAATAAAAATGGACTCATAGCAAGTCCCATCATCATGAATAGGGAGACAAAGACAGTCTAAAAGCTTCTAGAGAAGGAGGAAAAACAAAAACTGGTCATGTACAAAGGATCAAGGATATTCCCAGCCAGAAATACACACACACACACTCACAAACACACACACACACACACACGAATCAGATTGGGTTTCATCTTCTCAAAACCGAAACTAGAAGGCAACAACGCAAATGCCTTAAAAAGCTCAGGCAAGAAAGTTATTTACAACTTTCCGAAAACAACTTTCTTGCCTGAAATTTTAAACCCAGCTAAACTATCCTTTAAGTGTTAGAGAAGCATCAAGCCTCTCAGATATGGAAGTTCTCAATGCCTCAAGATCACATACATTCTTTCTTGAGAAGCTACTGGACAAAGTGCTTGATTTAAGCAGGAGAGTAAAGCAAGAAAGAGGAAGACATGAAAACTGGGAAACAAGGAATCCACTATGAAAGCATTAAGGGGAATTTCAAGGATGGTGAAAAAGATCCTATATGACAGCTACTAGCTATAGAGAAAGCCAGGGCATATCAGAAGGCTATAGTAGAGATCACCTTCAAGGAGATGATATCAATATGATCTCCAATATACGTCTGGACATATTAAAAGGAGATTAACACATTTAGAAGGAGGATTTGGGGCAGAATTGCTGGTTAAGTACATGGAAAACAAGATTGGGAGGAAAAAAAGGCAATTGCTAACTCCAGGAAAAAGAAAAGTCATACAGAAAGAAGAAAAGTAGTCACAAAGCAGTGCAAAGCTCAGCTTCGAATAAAATCTACATAATCATAATAATGTAAACTCTAGATAGCATTACATAGTCATAATAATGGAAACTCTGAACACTGAGTTTGTCAAAACGAAGATAAAATTATATTGGGACTCTATGAGATGAGGCATGTGTGTTGGAATGAGGAAGTAGGGGCAAATCCAGGGGGTGAATGAGCTAAATTTCATCTTTCATGGAGGAAAGTCAATAGATGATACCTGAAATTGAAAACAAAATAAGATAGCAGCACTATGAGCAAGTGTTGTTTTTAGAGATATGGTGGTAAATACCAAAAAAAAAAAAAAAAAAAAATCAATTAAAGGAGTTGAGAAGTAGCAGAGGATGGTTATTTTTCTTAACAAGCCTTCAAAAATTACTTGACTCTAAGCCATCTGCATGAATACTTTTAACAAAAATAAAAACCAATTTTTTAAAAAAGGCAACAAGGAAATCCTATATGCACTGATATGTAACGCCCTCTGGCAAAATATAGAACTGTATATATATGGAATGCTAGTATTCATAGGGAAACCTTAGGGAAGAAAATAGATACCTATTTTCTTATACTTGCAAAAATATCTCTAGGAGAAAACCTCATACACTAGAAACCATAATTGTCTCTTGGGAGGGAAGCTAAGGGTCTAATGCACAAGGGTTGAAGGGAGAAGTTCACCTTTTGAATTTGTATGTATCATCTATTCCAAAAACAAACCACAGCTAGGCACAGTGGCTCATGCCTGTAATCTCAGCACTTTGGGAGGTCGACACGGGCAGATCACCTTGAGGTCGGGAGTTTGAAACCAGCCTGGCCAATATGGCAAAACCCCATCTCTACTAAAAATACAAAAATTAGCCAGGCATGGTGGTGTGTGCCTGTAGTCCCAGCTACTCGGGAGGCTGAGGCACAAGAATCGCTTGAACCAAGGAGGCAGAGGTTGCAGTGAGCCAAAATCATACCACTGAACTGAGATCGTGCCACTGCACTCCAGCCTGGGTGGCAGAGCAAGACTCTGCCTCAGAAAAAAGGGGGAAGGGGAGAATTTAAAAAATAAACATGACATAATTTATGCATATGCAGATATGAGATACATATTTTAAATATCAGCTTCCTTTCCCCATACCGTCAAGGGGCTTGGCTTCCATTTGGGAGGGTGCCATGTTGTAAAGTATCTCTTAGAAAGTCCCTCCTATTTTCCCAACTCCTGTGAGACAGCAAGGGCTGAGCTCTGGCTCTGAGCTCCCTGCCACAGTATACTAGTCAACCCCTCTAAACCAGCTCCTCCCACACTCGTCATACCCATTCTCACCCCCTACATGTATGCTTTTATTATTCTGGGCTAGAAAGCCATTCCTGTCCCCTTTCTCTCACCTTAGCAAACCATTCTTCGAGGCTTATAAAGCCCCACCTCTCTCAAATAACCCACCCCAGCCATCCTGACCCTGGTAGGTTGTTTTCTATAAATAACTCTAATAATTCATTCATTCGACAAATACTAACTGAGCAGCTACTATGTGCCAGGCACCAGAAAATGTGCTGGAGATACAATGATGAACATGCAGAGAAGGATGGAGTTTATAGGTCCTCAGGAACTTACTGTCCTTGTGACACAACTGCAATGCCTCCTCTTATACTCAGTGCATGTGTGTTACCCATCCCTCCTCAGTGCCGCCTTTTCACACCCCATCTTTTCCATGAAGAACCCAAGGAAGAAGCCACGTGTGCTAGCTTTCTCTCTCCACCTTTATGGTAAGCTTAGTGTGGATCCCAGCCCAGTGAGTTAATAGAATGAGATAGTGCCATTTATCAATGAAGTCAACACACTGGGCCTACATGTTTCTCCACAAAAACCAATTTCCTACTTGGGAATGGAGAAAAAATTAAGCAGATGAACAGAATTCTTCCCAAGCTTAAATTTCTCTCCATGATTTTTGAGATTATTTTTATTTTCGGAGTCCACCCTCAATGATGTGCCAGAAAGCCCCAGGTCATGCCAAAATAGACGAGTACATAGCAGGTGTTGGTTAACATTTAAATTAAGTAAAGAGTTTATCTTTTATGGACGTGCATACTCACGGTTGTCATTTTCTTTCTTTCTTTCATGGCAGGGTCTTACTCTGTTGCCAAGGCTGGAGTACCACAGCACGATCATAGCACACTGCATTCTTGAAGACCTGGGCTCAAGCCATCCTCCTGCCTCAGCCTCCGGAGTAGCTAGGACTACAGACTCAGACTGTGGCCAGCTAATTATTTTTTTGTAGAGACAAGAGTTCACTATGTTGCCCAGGCTGGTCTCTAACTCCTGGCCTCAAGTGATCCTCCTGCCTCGGCCTCCCAAAGTGCTAGGATGGAGACATGCTGCTGTGCCCAGTCATGATTGTTATTTCCTATTGGAGCTTACTACGTGTCAAGTGAGCATTTCTAAGTAGCTTCAGAGAGCTGACTATGCAATTTTGTGTTAAAACCTAGAGCCCACGAGGAATCAAATGTATGAACACAGGGTGTCCTTGTCAATTACAACATTGCCCCACAGTTAAGAGGTGGTCTAGGGCAGGCATCTCAAACCACCGACTGGTACTGCACAGCAGGAGGTAAGTAGTGGGCTTCATTTGTATTTACAGCCACTCCCTATCACTCCAATTACCACCTGAGCTCTGCCTCCTGTCAGATCAAAGCTGGCATTAGATTCTTATAGAACCATGAACCCTATTGTGAACTGTACATACGAGGGATCCAGGCTGTGTGCTCCTTATGATAATCTAATGCCTGATGATCTGTCACTGTCTCCCCTTACCCCCAGATAGGGCAGTCTAGTTGCAGGAAAACAAGCTCAGGGCTCCCACTGATTCTACATTATGGTGAGTTGTATAATTATTTCATTATATATTACAGTGTAATCATAGAAATAAAGTGCACAATAAATGTAATACATTTGAATCATCCCGAACCATCTCTCTCCGTGGTCCATGGAAAAACTGACCTCTATGAAACTGGTCCCTGGTGTCAAAAAGGTTGAGGACTGCTGGTCTAGGAAAGCAGAAGTCCCCACAACACAAAAATATTCTTCAATGACTACATGAGCAATCAAACTCCACCGAAACCTCCTTCTCCACTACCTACAATTCAATGGCTTCACCTTGCCAATTATTGGGTGTCAATATCCACCATCATGATACGAACACAAAACAAAGTGGCAGCTCTGCGAAATAAGGTGCAGTGACTGGCAAAGTCAGCGGCCTTGGAAAGGCCAAAAAAAAAAAAGATTCAGGGGCCAAGCGTGGTGGTGCACACCTGTAATCCCACCACTTTGGGAGGCCAAGCGGAGAGGATCACCTGAGGCCAGGAGTTCAAGACCAACCTGACCAACATGGTGAAGCCCCATCTCTACTGAAAATACAAAATTAGCATGGCACGATGGTGCATGCCTGTACTCCCAGCACTTTGGGAGGCCGAGGCGGGCGGATCACAAGGTCAGGAGATCAAGACCATCCTGGCTAATATGGTGAAACCCCGTCTCTACTAAAAATACAAAATTAGCCAGGTGTGGTGGCGCATGCCTGTAATCCCAGGTACTTGGGAGGCTGAGGCAGGAGAATCACTTGAACCCAGGAGGCAGAGGTTGCAGTGAGCTGAGATTATGCCATTGCACTCCAGCCTGGGCAACAAGAGGGAAACTCCATCAAAAAAAAAAAAAAAAAAAAAGAAAGAAAAAGATTCAGGGTAATTCACAGCTGAATGAACGCTAAGACCACAGGGGCTTTGAGAGACTTAAACACCAAAGAAGTAAAAGACGCCCTTAGGAAAACTGGTGACCCATCAAATAAATCGGTAAGAATGATCCTCTTTAGCTCGGGCTGCGGAAGTCAAGCATGACATGAAGAATGTCATTTTACGCTCTCACATGATTTTGCCCCTCACCCCAAAAAAAGTTACAGAAAAAAATCACACCCACTCTTAATTCATTTTATACTGAATCTACAAATTAGCACCTACTTGTAATTAAAATTCTCATTACATGTAAGCTGAAATTAACCTATTTTTATAATTTGCAATGTCGTTTTTTCTTTTCTTTTGAGACAAGTTCTGGCTCTCTCACCCAGGCTGGAGTGCAGTGGCGTGATCTCAGCTCACTGCAACCTCTGCTTCCTGGTCTCAAGCGATCCTCCCACCTCAGCCTCCCAAGAAGCGGGACTACAGGTACGTGCTATCACACCAAAGTAATTTTTGTATTTTTTGTAGAGACATGGTTTCGCCATATTGCCCAGGCTGGTCTCGAACTCATGACCTCAAGCAATCCACCCATCCGGGCTTCCCAAAGTGCCAGGATTACAGGTGTGAGCCACTGTGCCCAGCCTGCAATGTCGTTTTTCAAGCTCAGTCAAATATTTTGCCCACTCTCGTTCCCTCCTCCACACACATACTATCTACAGTGAAACTTTGGTCTCTGTTTTAAGTGATCTTTTTCTGGAACAAATTATCTTCAGATGGTAAAAATTTCCTTCATTTCATGCCATTTAGCTCAGTTAGCGTAATGAAAGGTCACATAACAAAATGTTAATGGTGATGAGTTTTGGATGATAGAATCATAGGTGCCAGCAAGTTCTCTTTTACTTAAATATATGTTTAAGTTTTTCTAGAATGAATATACAATATTGAAGACTTTTTAAAGTTACAAATAAATTTTTTCAGAGCACTGTAGAAATGCTTACCCATCTGTCGCTCCCCCTCCTTCTCCTTTGCTAACAGAATTTTATTTCTTTTTGGTATTTAAAATAAAATGTGTTTAGTGGGACCTCCCTCAGCTCCAGGAAAGAACCAGGAATTGCCAGGCATGGTGGCTCATGCCTGTAATCCCAACACTTTAGGAGGCCAATGCAGGCAGATAACTTGAGGTCAGGAGTTCAAGACCAGCCTGGCCAACATGGCAAAACCCAGTCTCAACTAAAAATACAAAAAATTAGCCAGGCATGGTGGCACACACCTGTAATCCCAGCTATTCTGGAGGCTGAGGTGGGAGAATCACTTGAACTCGGGAGACAGAGGTTGCAGTGAGCTGAGATCATGCCACCGCATTCCAGCCTGGGCAACAGAGTGAGACCCTGTCTCAAAAAAAGAAAGAAAGAAAGAAAAAAAAAAGAACCAGGAATGGTTCAAACAAATCATAAACACTCCAATCCCCTCTGCCAGTGATTGCTTTAGGGGTTAGCGTATGACCAAGTTTCTTCCTGATTTAAAAAAAAAAAAAAGAGAGACACAGGAAAAGAACCTTACCCTCCACTTCCTTCACGCTTTTGGATATTATCACATGAAAACGTGATATCTGGAACTATGGCTACCACTTTGTGACCATGAGGAAGAAGCTGAGAAAAATCCCAAGGAAGTCAACGCTGAAATCAGCCACTAGGCTTCCTGTTATGTGAGGCAATGAACTCCTACTGGTTAAGCCACTTTAGTTAGTTATCTTACTTGCAACCGAAAGCACCCCAAATGATAGGAACACTGAAGTCTGTGATGCTCAGCTTCCCAAAGATGTACACGAACCACTTTGTAAATACTCTTCCATCAAGGGAGACCATAAAGAATGTGTATGTTTGTGTGTTTAATACAAAGACAGATACCTAACTCCAGGAGCCGTCACTTTACAACCTGAGATTACATCTCCAAGATTGTCCTTGCAAGGCTCCACCTGCTGGTCTTTGGAGGTAATGGCAGGCCCTGCCTAAAGGGGCCCAGTTCTGGTCCTACCTGTGGAGTCTGGCTAACTCTGTCAGGGGCACTTATAACTGAGCCCCTCTATCTTGGGGGCAGGGTCGTGGCATCTCTCGGGCACACCTGGATTCCTGCCTCAAGAACTTCCAGAATTGGGATCCTCTCAACTCCCAACTCAGATCCCTGGGTTCCCATCTGTCGGTGCCCTTTCAGAGGGGGTGTGAGTTTTCCAGTTTTTCATACTCTTCATCTGACCTGGTACACTTGTTTGTATTAACTGCCTAGTTCCTCGGTTTGACTTGGGGGTGGCTATTTCAGGGGCTCCAAAGTGTTCTAAATAGAAGGTGAGAAGGCCTGGGTGCAGTGGCTCATGCCTATAATCCCATAACTGTGGGAGGCCAAAGTGGGAGGATCGCCTGAGGCCAAGAGTTTGAGACCAGCCAGTATAGCAAGACCCTGTCACTTCCAAAAAAAAAAAAAAACACACCTTTTTTAATTAGCTTGACATGGCAGTCCATGCCTATAGTCCCAGCTACTTGGGAGGCTGAGACAGGAGAATTGCTTGAGCCTAGGAGGCGGAGGTTGCAGGGAGCCAAGATCGCACCACTGCACTTCAGCCTGGGCGAGAAAGTGAGACCCTGTCTCAAAAATAATAAAACAATAGTAAAAATAATAACATATAAACACGAAGGTAATAGGCACAAGTCTTAAGTTTGGAAAAACCAGCATTAACGATCTTCACAAGAAGCTACAAGATAGAGACTAGCACCTCTTCTGACAAATGAGGAAACTGAGGCTGTAGAGGAAAAGATATTTACCCACAGTCCCACAGGGGTTGAGGGACAGGTAGGTGCCAACACAGACCACAGTGGCTCAGCCCCAGGGCTGTTCCCCACCCTCTTCCCATCCTTTGCAGACAGCTGGCCTGGCAGGGCCCTTGGGCAGTGAGCCCCGGAGCTGGAGCGGGCCCATGCCCGTATTTGCCCAAGCTCTCGGCTCTCCCTCACCCTCCCAGGCTGCAAACACAGATGTTCCTTTTGCTTTTTCCCTTTTTCAGCCACAGTAACTCCTGGTCCCTCACACCGCCTGCCAAGCTCCACATTCCTGGCAAGAGCTGCAGACAAGCAGGACGGGAGGGGCTCCCTGGAGCTGGCCCCGTGCAGCCCTCACTGGGTTCACTCACCTTGAAGCATGCTCCGGTAGGCCGTGTCTGCAATGGCGTAGATGTGAGGCGGCATCTCGTGCCTCTTCTTGCCCTTGTACATGTCGACTATCTTCTCCGAGTAGATGGGCAGGTGTTTATAGGGGTTGACCACCACGCAGAAGAGGCCAGAGTATGTCTGCAGACAGAGAACCCAGCTTACTTCCAGACCTCCTCCAGGGAAGACAGATCGCACAGAAGCACTCAACGTTCTTATTTTAGAGATGGGGAAACTGGAGCTTGGAGTCTCAGTGGAAACCCTGGGCCTCACTGATATTCCAGGTATGGGGGAAGAGGAGAAAGGGCGAGAGTGGGTTTCCAGGCTGCCTATGTTATATTTTGCAACTTTGGGGCTTTTGTGTTTGTTTTGAGATGGGGTCTCACTCTGTCACCTAGGCTGGAGTGCAGTGGTGTGAACATGACTCACTGCAGCCTTGACCTTTCTGGACTAAGGTGATCCTCCTACCTCAGCCTCCCAAGTAGCCAGGACTACAGGCGGGCGCCACCAGGCCTGGCCGATGTTTGTATTTTCTGTAGAGACGTGGGTTTCACTGTGTTGCCCAGGCTGGTCTCAAATTCCTGCGCTCAAGCAATTCTCCCATTTCAGCCTCCCAAAGCACTGGGATTATAGGCGTGAGCCATTGCACCTGGCCAAACTGTGGAGTTTTGAAGAGCTCTGGGTTCAAATCTCAGCTCCACTCCTCCGAGCTGTCACTTTACCTCCCTGGACCTCACTGGCTTAAATAACAGCCACTGTTCATTGAGCACTTACTATGTGTTGGGCACCAAACTAAGCACTACACAGGATCTTTTTTGGAGGCTCACAATTGTATTAAATGCTCATCATTTAACAGGTGGCACAGAAAATGAACAGCGCACTTAAGATATTAACTCAGGAACATTTAATAAAGCAACTGTTTACAGATATGTGTGCAGAATTAAAGAAACCCAACCAGTGACGAGAGCAGTTAAGTCTGAAGAGCAGGAACAGAAGAGAATGTTGTTTACTTTTTTTTTTTTTTTTTTTGAGACAGGGTCTTGCTCTGTCGCCCAGGCTGCAGTGTAGTGGGGTGATCTTGGTTCACTACAACCTCGAGTTTCTGGGCTTAAGTGATCCTCTTGCCTCAGCCTCCCAAGTAGGTGGTACCACAGGTGTGCACAAGCGTGCCCAGGTAATTTTTAATTTAATTTTATTTTTTGTAGAGACAGGGTTTCACCATATTGCCCAGGCTGGTCTCGAACTCCTGAGCTCAGGCGATGAGCCAGTCTCAGCTTCCCAAAGTGCTGAGATTACAGGTGGGAGCGACCACACCCAGACAGAGAGGGAATGTCAACTGAACATTGGGGACATAGAAAGCCATGCACCCCTAAAAAGGGGCTGTCCAGAGGGATCCGCAGCCATATAGAAACACAACTGCCAAAACTGTGGTCCAGGAGGGAGGGATGAAAAGGTAATAATCCTCCAACCTCTCTCTCCTCCCACCACCCTCTGATCTCTTTCCCAATGTCCATATCTAAGAAGAAACCCCAGTGACTCAGCCTCTAGAAGATGGCAAGGCATCTCCTATGGAATCTTCACAACTACTCAGTAACAGTGATTTCCTCACTGCCCGTTTGACAGGAGGGCAAAGTGAGGCATGGTGAGGTTGTCACCAGGTTACACAGCTGGAGAGAAGTTGGGAACTAGAAGCCCTATTTACCCCAGAGCGCCTGCTCCTGACCATTAATACCTTCCCCATCTGGAAAACAGAGACAAACACTGACATGAGCTCTCCAATGTGGATGAAGCTTGAAAATATGCCTAGTGAAACAAGCCAGGCACGAAAGGTCACTTACTATATCGTCTCATTTATATGAAGTGTCCAGAGTAGGCAAAGCCACAGAGACAGAAAACAGACTCGTGGTTCCCAGGGGCTGGAGAGAGGGGGAAATGAGGAGGAATTGCTTATGGATATAGGGTTTCCTTTTGGGGCTATAAAAATGCTCTGGGGCCAAGCATAGTGGCTCATGCCTGTAATCCCAGCACTTTGGGAGGCCAAGGTGGGAGGATTGCTTCAGGCTAAGAGTTTGAGACCAGCCCAGGCAACAACAGCCAGACCCCCTCTCTACAAAAAAAAAAAAAAAAAAAAAAAAAAAAAAATAGCTGGCCCTGGTGGTGATCACCTGTAGTCCCAGCTACTTGGGAGGCTGAGTCAGGAGGATTGCTTGATCCCAGGAGCTCAAGGTTATAGCGAGCTATGATTGCACCATTGAACTCTAGCCCCTGGGTGACAGAGCAAGACCCTGTCTTGAAATTGATAGCTGTACAACATTGTGAATGCACTTAATAGCACTGTTTTCTTTAAAATGTTTAAAATGGTAAATTTTATGTTATATGCACTTTACCATTTAAAAAATAGCAGTCCTGTCCTACTGGGTGAAGAGGAACATCTGCAAATAATCAGATCAGGGATGGAGGAGTTAAGGCACAAGGCGAGTCCCGCCATGCTGTACATGGTAAGGCACTATCATCATGGTTTTTCCTTACTGGATACTAGATTTTCCCACGGTCGAGGTCACAGTTCAGGAGACAGGCTCCAACCCGTCTCACAGGAACTGCTTTCCCCAAACGATAAACATCAGTACTGCCCAAGACTCTGATGGCCATAAAGCATATCCTCTTCCCTGCAAGTGACTTAGGGAGAACCACAGATCCATCTCTCAGTTACTAGGGTGAACCAAGCAACAGAGGGTTAAGTGACTTGACCGAGGTCACCAAAGAAGATCCTGGCAGCACCAAGCCCAGCCTGGCCCACCCCCAGCTATGAGCATGGTCCGTTATGCCATCCAGCCTAGGCCCATCCGACAGAAACAGAAACTATTGATCGTTCGTTCGTTCGTTTGTTGATTCATTCATTCATTCTGTATGTCCCAGATGCCATGCAAAAAGGGCTGGGACTACATTAGAACATAAAAACAAACACAGGGTCCCAGCCCTCAAGGGGCTTTTAGTCAAGGGCTGGAGCCAATTAGAGAGTGGGAAAGTCTGGCTGGGTGCGGTGGCTCACACCTGTAATCCCAGCACTTTGGGAGGTCAAGGCAGGAAGACTGCTTGAGCCCAGAAGTCTGAGACCAGCTTGGGCAACACAGTGAGACCCCCATCTCTACAAGAAATTTAAAAATTTGCTGGGCATGGTGGCACTTGTCTGTAGTCCTAGCCACTTGGGAGGCTGACATGGGAGGTTTGCTTAAGCCTGGGAGGTTGAGGTTGCAGTAAGCCATAACTGTGCCATGCACTCCAGCCTGGGTGACACGATGAGACCTTGTCTCAAAAAAAAAAAAAAAAAGAAAGAAAGAAAGAAAAAGAGAGAGTGGGAAGGTCCTTCCAGGGCTCAGTCTGCTAAGGGACAATGGTATATAATGTCTGGGGGTGCTGAAGACGAATGACATTCTTTGAAGGTACAGGATTGCTGGGCGCAGTGGTTCACACCTATGATCCCAGCACTTTGGGAGGCCAAGGAGGGCAAATTGCTCACACTCAGGAGTTTAAGACCAACCTAGGCAACACAGTGAGACTCTGTCTCTACCAAAAATACAAAAAATTAGCAGGGCATGGTGGCACATGCCTGTAGTCCCAGCTACTCGGCAGGCTGAGGCAGGAGAATCACTTGAACCTGGGAGGTGGAGGGAGGTTGTAGTGAGCCAAGGTGGTGCCATTGCACTTCAGCCTGGGTGACAGAGGGAGACCCCATCTCAAAAAAATAAAAGAAAAGAAACAGGATTGATGGAGACAGAGGTTCTCACCATCCCCTAAAAGGATCGTGAATGAGTCAACATATACCTGTCTAAATAGCCATCAACCATTTACTGAGCACCTACTATACACCACATCTGTGTCAGAGGCTGGAGATAAAGAAATCAATGATAGCTCCTGCCCTTAAAGAACTTAGATCAGAAGAGGAGACAAGTACATTAAAACACATCATAAGAACAGAGAATGATAGGAACAAGGAAAGGAAGGCCCTAACCCACGGTGGGGGTGGTCAGGGAAACCTCCAGGTGGGGAGGTATTGCCTGCGCTGAGTCTTAAAGGACAACAAGGTGTTAACCAGCTCAGGACAAAGCAGGGACATGGGCAGAAAAACAGGACACAGGGTCCGTGGGGGTGAACTATAAGCAGCTTGGTATAAGCAGCTCCATTGGACCCAAATGGAGAAGCAAAGCAAGGGTGAGAGGTAAGCGGGGCCCAGGAGCCACATCCAGCCTGGTGGGGCTGGGAGTGGGGGGCTGCCTGCCTGGACACCCCTCTTCCCCATTCCATCACCCAGGACCCTCCCACCCATCCTGCAAACACCAGCTGCAAGTGCCTCGAGGCCAGGGAACCCCCTCTTTCTCCTCTTCAGTCCCAGCACAGGCTTTGGTATAGAATAGGTGCTAACTAAATGCTTGCTAAATGCATGCCAGGGGAATAAATTAATGATACACCTTCCTGAGAGCAGGACAGCCTGACTTCACCTCTGTCACCCGGGGGCCTTGCACGGCAGCAGTAGGTACTCAGTGTACCGCATTGAGCCAGGCCAGGGGCTATGTCCTGTTCAATCAGTGTCCCCTGTCCCCAGGACAAGCCTCCCAAAGAGAAGCACCCAGTCCATGGTCACCTGAACAAAGGTCAATCAAGCCCCACCCTCCTTCAGGCCTCGACTCCATCTCCAGCTCCTCTGGGGCCATGTCCACTGCCACGCTGCTTTTGAATGTAGGTATCATTTACAGCCCAACCTGTCCTCACTCAAGCCCTTGACCTGGAGGCAGTAAAGGGCAGTGCCTAAGGGCTCAGAACTGGGTATGGGGTATTTGAATTTGAACCTTCACTCTGCTACTTCTTCGCTGTGTGACCCTGGGCAAGTCCCTTAACCTCTCTGAGTCTCACTTATCCTCATCTACAAAACAGGGAGGCATACTAATAAGCCCTTCATAGGCATGCTGTGAGATAATGCTCCAAAAGCACTTAGCGTGGCGGCTGGTATGTAGTAGGTGCTCAATCAATGTTATTTAGTGACTCTTACTATGCTCCCTTCATTTCATGAGAGGGAAAGTCTTGCCACCTTAGAGCCTTCAATATGCTGTTCCCTCCACTTGGAACACTTTTCCCCTCATCTTCCCACAGCTGGTTCCTCTCCTCTTTTAGAGCTCTGCCTAAATATCACCTCCTGGACTGTGACCCACACACTACTGTATCTCCTGCACCCCGCACAGTGCCAGGCATGGGGTAGACACTCAGTCAGCTGTAATCCCAGCACTTCAGGTGGCCAAGGAGGTCAGATCACTTGAGGTCAGGAGTTCGAGACCAGCCTGGCCAACATGGCAAAACCCCGTCTCTACTAAAAATACAAAAATTAGCCAGGTGTGATGGCAGGCACCTGTAATCCCAGCTAGTCAGGAGGCTGAGGTAGGAGAATCACTTGAACTCAGGAGGTGGAGGTTATAGTGAGCTGAGGTCATGGCGCTGCACTCCAGCCTGGGCAGCAGAGTGAGACGAAAGAAAGAGAGAAAGAGAGAAAGAGAAAGAGAGAAAGAGAGAGATGGAGGGAGAGAGAGAAAGAAAGAGAGAAAGAGAGAAAGAAAAAGAGAAAGAGAGAGAAAGAGAAAGAGAGAGAAAGAAAGAAAGAAAGAAAGAAAGAAAGAAAGAAAGAAAGAAAGAAAGAAAAAAGAAAAGAAAAGAAAAAAATGAATTTTTAAAAAAGAAGGAAGAGACCAGGCATGGTGGCTCACACCTTTAATGCCAGCACTTTGAGAAGTCGGGGAGGTCAGGTTACTTGAGGTCAGGAGTTTGAGACCAGCCTGGCTAACATGGCAAAACCCCGTCTTTACTAAAAATAAATTAGCTGGGTGTGGTGGCACATGCCTGTGATCCCAGCTACTCAGGAGGCTGAGGCAGGAGAGTTGCCTGAACCAAAGAGGCAGAGGTTATGCGAACCGAGATCATACCACCACACTCCAGCCTGGGTGACGGAGTGAGACTGTCTCAAAGAAAAAAAAAAAAGGAATAAAATGGATTTTTAAAAAGAAGGAAGGACTACACTGCCTTTTCAACTCCATCACCAGCTTCTGAAAGAGGAATATGGCTTTCATCCTCTTTGTTTGAGACATCTCTCCCAGTGCCATGCACACATCAAGCACTTAATCCATACTTCCAGGTAGATCTGAATCTCTGCTGAGTTCTGTAAAAGCTGTCCAAACAAGCCAGGGTATGACGATGGAGCGAAGGTAAGACTGGCGCAGGCAGCCGCACATCTCACAGCAGGGCCGTGGGGCTTCAGCATCTGGCTCTTCCTCCCACATTGTTCAGCCACTTCTCCTTCACCTCCACCCAGTCCAACCACAGTTGGCTGTGTTTCTGCCTCTCTGGCCCCATGAGCCCCTCTCCAGCTGGTTAAATTCAGAGGTTTCAACATCCCAGCCTCCTGTGTCCCAGCCGGCATCTCATGGGCCCTGTGCCACCAGCAAGTCCCAGCTGCAGGCCCAGGATTTCCCTCTTGTGACCGTATTAGGAAGCAGCTCCAGTTTTTCCCTGACACTTTATATGGTCAGTCACGGAGCCCTGAGCAGGGGGTGCTCCCAGGGCCTGCAGCAGAAATGAGGAACAGGGAGGGAAGGGAGGGAAGTGGAAGGAACACTGGCTTTCAGACACACAGGGCTGGCCAGGTGCAGTGGCTCACACCTTGAATCCCGGCACTTTGGGAGGCCAAGGTGGGTGGATCACCTGAGGTCAGCAGTTCGAGACCAGCCTGGCCAACACAGTGAAACCGCATCTCTACTAAAAATACAAAAATTAGCAATGCGCGGTGGCACACCCCTATAGTCCCAGCTCCTCAGGAGGCTAAGGCAGGAGAATTGCTTGAACTCGGGCGGCAGAGGTTGCAGTGAGCTGAGATTGTGCCACCACACTCCAGCCTGGGTGATAGAGCGAGACTTGGTCTCGAAAAAAAAAAACAAAAATGACACATAGGCCTGGGCGGAGTGTTGGCTTTGCCTTATCACCTGCCTGACTTGTGCATACAGACCTACCCCTGAGCTTCCTCCATAAAGTGATGGATAATCACACCTTCTTTATGAAGCTGCAGTGCAATATCGCGGCTTTCTAAATACCCAACCTAGAGACAGACGTGGTCCACCAAGAATGTGCTTTTGCTGCAGCCTTGCTTTTAAGAGCAAAAAGACTAGAAACAACCTAAATACCTGTCAATAGCAGACAGCCTTAATCATTACGGTTCACCCCTATAGCAGAAGACTGTGCAGTGGCCCTCTCTCTACTACCATGGATGAATGGCCAAAATACACAGTTAGATGCAAAGACTGAGATGCACGACAGCTGTGGCCTGTGCTGCCATTTTGGAGGGGTGCAGAAGGGGCTATCTATGTGGCTGCATGTGTATAACACATCACTGGAGGCTGGATGGAGCAGCTCACACCTGTAATTGTAGCACTTTGGGAGGCTGAGGCAGGTGGATCACTTGAGGTCAGGAGTTCAAGACCGGCCTGGCTAACATGGCAAAAACCCATCTTTACAAAAAATACAAAAATTAGCCGGGTGTGGTGGTGCACACCTGTAATCCCAGCTACTCAGGAGGCTGGGGCAGGAGAATCACTTGAATCCAGAAGGCATAGGTTGCAGGAGTGGAGATCACACCATGGCACTCCAGCCTGGGTGACAGAGTGAGACTTCATCACAAAAAAAAAAGTAATAGGCTGGGCACAGAGGCTTAAGCCTGTAATCCCAGCACTTTGGGAGGCTGAGGCAGATGGATCACCTGAGGTCAGGAGATCAAGACCAGCCTGGCCAACATGGCAAAACCCCCTCTCTACTAAAAATACAAAAATTAGCTGGGCGTGGTGGCGCATGCCTGTAGTCACAGCTACTTGGGAGGCTGAGGGAGGAGAATTGCTTGAACCTGGGAGGGGGCTGTTGCAGTGAGCCAAGATCATGCCACTGCACTCCAGCCTGGGTGACAGAGTGAGACTCCGTCTCGAAAAATAATATAAATAAATACATAAATAACATGACTGGAGGGCTACATATGTAACCAGCAACCACAGTGCCTCTAAGAAGGGGAACTGGAAGGTCGAGGAATAGGAACGAAGGGGGAAGTTCTATATTCCCTTACACACTTTTATATTTCATATTTGCATGTCTTACCTATTCAAAAACATATTTTAAGTCTGACTAGACAGTTATGAACAGACAGAAAAAACTTTAAGGTAGGGTTAAGTGGAAAAAAATCAAACTGCAAAACATACGAGGAGTGACTTTTTCTTATGTTTGTTTTGTGTGTGTGTGTGTGTGTGTGTGTACATACATGAACCTGTGAATCATGTTTGCCTCCAGGGAAGAGAGCTGCTTTTTGTGATACACACTTATTTTTAAATATTCTCCTGTGGTCTTTGCATAGATTATCTTTGTATTACTGGAGGAGGTTCTCTGAAGCAATAACGACTTGAAAGATCAGAAGGCCGGGTGCAGTGGCTCATGCCTGTAATCCCAGCACATTGGGAGGTGGAGTTGGGAGGATCATCTGAGTTCAGGAATTCAAGAACAACCCGGCCAATATAGTGAAACCCCTTCTCTAAAAATACAAAAATTAGCTGGACATGGTAGGATGTGCCTGTAATCCCAGCTACTGGGAGGCTGAGGCAGGAGAATCGCTTGAACTCAGGAAATGGAAGTTGCAGTGAGCCAAGATCGCACCACTGCACTCCAGCCTGGGTGACAGAGTGAGACTCCATCTTAAAAAAAAAAAAGATCAGAAGGGCTAATTCCTGGGGCTTAACAAAGGGCAGCTTCCAGTTACAGTGTCTTTCTACCCTCTAGAGACCAGTGCAGTGGCTGGCACCCAGGAGGCCTCTGTTCACAATCTGCTTGTTCCTTGCGCCCCTGGGTGGACACTGCTTCCAGAGTAGGCTAAGATTGCTGGGCCAGGTCTCTAAGGCAGAAAAATTGTCACCTGCTAAAGTTTGGAAGGAGGGCTTCTCCTGACCCCCTGGACATTCCAAAAGCAGAACCAGAACTGGAAAAATGTCCTTTGGGGTTCATAGGTTGGGGACTTGGGCTTGGAGTTCCAATGAGCAGGGGGGCCCATCCACCTTGGCTCTGGATCACGATTTTCCCAACCCCAGAGGTTTGGTATAGGGTGGAGGGTCCCACTGTCTGCAGAGACAAAGCAGGTTAAGGCATGAGTGAAGCAGGGCATGTGTGAGTGAACAAAAGAGGTGCCATGGTCAATGGCTACCAGGGCCTGGGAGACGACAGGGAGTGGTGGGTTCTGTGGAAAAGCAGAGAGCATAAAGCCCATCTCACAGGGACTGCTACCTCGCACCCTGCATTCTGCAGTGTCAGGTCCTCTGCTTTTTCCAGAAATGCCAGAAACAGATTTCTTTCTTTTTTGATATATTAAGTTAATTTAAAAAATCACTCCTCTGTGTTAGCAGGTTGTAATCATTAGTCTACCACCTAGTAGGTGCTCAAGGAATCATAATAAAAGGTTCAATTCCTTCTTGCTCTGCACTTAAAGCTTGTCTACCTCAAAGCTAACAAGGCCTCTGGCACTGTCCCCTCCTGCTCCAGCCCACGACCATATCACCTCCTGCTCTAAGCCTATTACCCCAAGAGCCCTTTGCTACTAATCATAGGTAGTCACCCTGGCCCTGGACTCACACAGACCTTGTCTGAATCCCAGCTCTGCCCACTTTCCAGTGATGGGACTGAGCACATCTGAGCTTCAGCATCCTCATCTTTTTTTTTTTTTTTTTTGAGACATAGTCTCACTCTGTCACCCAGGCTGGAGTGCAGTGGCACAATCTCATGCCTATAATCCTAACACTTTGGGAGGCCGAAGGGGGCGGATTGCTTGAGCTCAGGAGTTTGAGATCGGTTTGGGCAATACGGTGTGACACCACCTCTACCAAAAACACAAAAAAATTAGCCGGGCGTGGTGCTACGTGCCTGTAGTCCCAGCTACTCAGGAGACTGAGATAGGATCCCTTGAGTCCCAGGAGGCAGAGGTTGCAGTGAGCTGAGATCATGCCACTGTACTCCAGCCTGGGCAACAAAGTAAGACCCCATCTCAAAACAAAGAAAAAGAAAAAAGAAGAAAGAAAAAAGAAGACAGAAAGAGAAAAAAGGAAAGAAAAGGAGGAAGGAAGGAAGGAAGGAAGGAAGGAAGGAAGGAAGGAAGGAAGGAAGGAAGGAAGGAACTAACTCGAGGCAGACGAACTCAGCCAAAAGACAGCATTCAGAAGACCAAGGGACTCTTAGGACCAGGCATCAAAGCTATGCTCCCCACCAGGTATGCCACAAACAGTCTTCAGCAGTTTAGGTAGACTGCTGGACATTGCTGAGCCCAGAACCTGCATCTCCAAGATAAGGAGACAAGCTCCTCTGGCTTCTACAAACTCTTCTGGATCCAAGAGCACAAGAGGTCTGCCAGAACCTTCTCAAGGGCACATCGTTTGAGGCAAGCTTTGCAGAATGGAGGAGAAAGTTTATCTTCATCACAGAGGGCAAAGTCATGCATGCCAGACCACGGACCTGGCATCACCTCACTACCTACCTATTAACAAGAGTCACTCATGCTGCTATTATGCGCTGGGAGAGTAACTTACTGTGCTCCCCTACCCCAACCCCTTTCCTTCTTTATCTTCTCCCTCATGGACAACACTTTCTATTAAGCAATTAAACTGACCAGAAAGGAACAAGAGAAGACCGGGGTCCATAATCACAAGGCTGAAAGGATTTTAGTCTAATCCGTCCAGAGAAGCATAGCAGGAATTTGAAGCTTTGACTCATTTATTTTTAATCTGCTGTCAGAAGATATTTTTGGTCTCAGGACCTTCATACGCCCCTTATTTTTTTTTTTTTCTGATTTCTATTTGAGGACAACAGGTGAGATAAATACATAGGCCTGTCCTGAAACTCCCTAGATGGAGACAATATGTCTTAAATGGAAGACCTGGGCTCCAAGGAGTCCAATTTTCCCTCTACCTCCCTACAGACGGGCCTTTTTAGAAACATACAACATACTGGCTGGGTGTGGTGGCTCAGGCCTGTGATCCCAGCACTCTGGGAGGCTGAGGCAAGTCGATCACCTGAGGTCAGGAGTTGGAGACCATCCTGGCCAACACGGTGAAACCCATCTCTATTAAAAGTACAAAAATCAGCCAGGCATGGTGGCACATCCCTGCAATCCCAGCTACTCAGGAGGCTGAGGCAGGAGAATCACTTGAACCCGGGAGGCGGATGTTGCAGTGAGCCCAGATCACTCCACTGCACTCCAGCCTGAGCAACAAGAGTGAAATTCCATCTAAAGAAAAAAAAAAAAAAAAAGAAGAAAGAAAGAAAAAGAAAAATGTCCAACATATCAACAGCCCCAGATCAATAATATTTCCATACAAACAGTGCCACTGACAAGAGATGACCCCTACTTAAGAAAGTAAAGATACATTTTGCAACACTGCACCTCAGCTTCCTTCCCTAAAAGGGGCAAACATTTTTAACTCAGGATGTTGTGTTCAATAAAATAAAATGTGTCAAGGTACAGCACTTGGATTGGAGGACATATTTAATACTTACGGCCAGACATAGTGGCTCACACCTGTAATCCCAGCGCCGTGAAAAGTCAAGGCAGGCGATGGCTTGAGGCCAGGAGTTTGAGACTGGCCTGGGCAATATAGTGAGATCCCAGTCTCTACAAAATTTTTTTTTTAATTAGTCAGGTGTGGTGGTGCACGCCTGAGGCCCACAGCTACTCAGGAGGCTGAGGTGAGAGGATCGCTTGAACTCAGGACTTGGAAGCTGTAGTGAGCTGTGATGGAACCACTGCACTCCAGCCTCGAGGACAGAGTAAGCCCCCATCTCAAAAAAAAAAAAAAAAAGTTATGAGTTGCTCAGTTGCTCACTCTTACCATTTGGCTCTTTAAAAAGCCACTCTAACCCCTTCTGAAATATCTATAAGAACAGTGGAAAAATGGCCTATCCCCATGACAGATTCTATATTACCCCTTACAAGGGGTATCTTTGGGGCTGCCTGAGATATATTACACAAGTCAACACTGAGCATTTCCAAATGGAAAACAGAGCAAGTCACTAAACTGTGCGCCCAATAGGCTTTTAAATATGTAAACAGATACCATGCTCACAAAGAGACAAAGAACGCACCGCATCTCTGGTTAAGGACTAATTTTTCTGTTTTATGTTCACTACGCTTTCTAAATTCTCCAAGTGTTCCATAGTGAACGTGTCTTAGTTTCCTAATTAGGAAAAAAATGTGCAGGACATTTTTAGAGATGACAAGGGGCTTTCTGTAATTTTCACTTGGCAAAAGTACAGACCAGGACCAAAGGGACAGAAGGATGCCAAGTGATGGAAGGAGAACATCTTACTAGTAAAATCAAAAGTGATCATGACCACAGCAAAAACCAGTCTAGTAACACTTAACATTTTCAGTGCCTACACTTAACATGTAGCAGGAAGTGTATTAAGTGCTTTCTATTTAGAGTAACCCACTCCTTGAAGCTGGCACTATTTTTTTTTTTAAACAGACAAGGTCTTGCTCTGTCACCCAGACTAGAGTGCAGAGGCACAATCATAGCTCACTACAGCCTTGAACTCCTGGGCTCAAGTGATCCTCCTGCCTCACCCTCCCTGAGTAGCTGGGATTATGGGTATGCACCACTGCACCCGGCTAATTTATTTTTGCAGAGATGGGGTCTTGTTGTGTTGCCCAGGCTGCTCTCAAACTCCTGGGCTCAAGTGATCCACCTGCCTCAGTTTCTCAAAGTGCTGGGATTACAGGCATGAGCCACTATGCCCGGCTCCCAAGCGGCTGGTAGTATTCTTGCATCCGTTTTACAGAAAAGGAAACAAAGCTTGAGAGGCATGAGGTAAACTGCTCAAGGGTGAGCAATCCCTTTCAGAGAGAAGAGATAGACATAGGCTGGGTTGGGTGACCTCTGCACACCAGTCTGGCGACCCGTGCCCCACAACATCACACTCCAAGCCCCAATCATCTAGTCCAGGCAGTCCAACAGAACTTTCTATGATAATGGGAACATTCTGCACTTACGCTACCCAGTACACCAGCCACTAGCCACAGGTGGCTATTGTCTACTTGACCCAGGGCCAATACAACAAAAGAAATAAATGTGTTATTTTTTATTTTCTTTTATTTATGTATTTATTTAGAGATGAAGTTTTGCTCTTGTT
Organism: Hylobates moloch; assembly: GCF_009828535.3. NCBI lineage: Eukaryota > Metazoa > Chordata > Mammalia > Primates > Hylobatidae > Hylobates > Hylobates moloch. The sequence continues at coordinate 27,027,783 of NW_026652298.1, read as the reverse complement.
GCCCAGGCTGGAGTACAATAACGCGATCTTGGCTCACTGCAACCTCCATCTCCCGGGTTCAAGCAATTCTCCTGCCTCGGCCTCCCAAGTAGCTGGGATTACAGGCACACACCACCACGCCTGGCTAATTTTTGTATTTTTAGTAGAGATGGGGTTTTACCATGTTGGCCAGGCTGATCTAGAACTCCTGACCTCAGGTGATCCACCCACCTTGGCCTCCCAAAGTGCTGGAATCACAGGTGTGAGCCCATGCACCCAGCCAATAAATTTTTTAATTTTTTTTTTTTGAGATGGAATTTCGCTCTTATTGCCCAGGCTGGAGTGCAATGGCACCATCTCAGCTCACTGCAACCTCTGCCTCCCAAGTTCAAGCAATTCTCCTGCCTCAGCCTCTCAAGTAGCTGGGATTACAGATGTGCACTACCATGCCCGCCTAATTTTGGCATTTTTAGTAGAGACGGGGTTTCATCATGTTGGCCAGGCTGGTCTCGAACTCCTGACCTCAAGTGATCTACCCACCTTGGCCTCCCAGCGTGCTGGGATTACAGGCATGAGCCACCAAACCTGGTCTAATGTTTCTTTTAATTAATTTAAATCTAAATTTAGTTAGCCACAAGTGGCCAGTGGCTACCATATTGTGCCATCTCTAGTCCACTCTGACCTGCTAGTCTACCTAAAATAGTCCTATGACCAACCTGAACATTCCCCTCTGTGACAAGGAAGACCTCCCTAAAACCTAGCCACATCATGTCTCCTACCCACCTGGCTGCCAAGACAAACCAGCCTTTCCAAAGCGGTTATGAGCTCTTCTTTACTTTCAAGAGGAAGGAAGGACAGAGAACGATGCCAATGAAATCTGTTGAGAGTTTATCATGTCTTGGCACTTGGCATATGTGATGATACACACCTCCTGTCTGTAATGAGGGTGATTATTCCCATTTTACGGATAGGAAAACCAAGGCTTCAAGAGGGGAAATAACCTCTTCAAGGGCTGAGATATGAACCCACGTTGGAATGATTCCACCTCATCTTGCAATCTCCCTCGATCAAACCTTCAGCCTCCCATTTCCTTTTTTTTTCTTGAGACAGTCTTATTCTGTCACCCAGGCTGGAGTTCAGTGGTACACTCTTGGCTCACTGCACCTCCACTCCTGGGTTCAAGCAATTCTTCTGCCCCAGCCTCCCCAGTAGCTGGGATTACAGGTGTGCACCACCACGCTCGGCTACTTTTTGTATTTTTAGTAGAGACAGGGTTTCACCATGTTGGCCAGCGTGGTCTTGAACTTCTGACCTCAGGTGACCCACCCACCTCAGCCTCCCAAAGTGCTGGGAGTATAGGCATGAGTCACCACACCCAGCCCCCCAACACATTTCTAATGCCTACTTTCCTTGTGAGGCCAGGAGTAGGTACCTGGCTGCCTGCAATACTCACATAGATTAGCCCTGAGAAGTACCGCTCCCTCAGGTTGTGCAGCACGGAGGCTTCATTGAGGCACGTCAGCTCTGCCATGTCTTCCACCTTGGAGAACTTGGGTGGGTTCATCTTCTGGATGTCATCTTTCCCAACCGTGACCTTCTTGCCATTCTCCACCAGCTCCACAACCACCTCATCCCCTTTCTCCTCCTTAATGCTGGCTGCCTCGAAGCCCTGCTTCTCCGAGGGGACCCAGACGAGTCTCTTGGCGGCCCAGTCAGCCTGGGCCACTGGGCTGTTGATGAAGTTTTTGTCCACAAAGAGGAACTTCTCATCGTCACTGAGTTGGCCCTTCTGCGCCATTGTGCCTTGCTGGTCCCCTGTGGAATAAGGTAACAGGGTCAGAATCAGACCACAACCAAGCCCGGAAGACAGATCAACCACTCACCTTGCCCTGTCTAGGAACTCGGTCTGCAGAGACATCCCACCAAGTACAAAGGCCTGCAGTATTGTGTACGTGGTCAAAGAACAGAGACCACCCAAAGGCCCTCCAGAAAGGGATGTGTGTCATCACCTAAAATACCAAAAGTCAAACAACCCAAATGTCCGCCAACATAGAGCTGGATACATAAGCCACGCTATTTCCATACTGTGAAATACTACCCAGTGCTCAAGAGGCAGGAAGTAGGGCTGGGTGAGGTGGCTCACACCTGTAAACCCAACACTGTGGGAGGCCGAGGTGGGCGAATCACTTGAGGCCAGGAGTTCAAGACCAGCCTGGCCAACATGGTGAAATGCCGTCTGTACTGAAAATACAAAAATTAGCCAGGCATGGTGGTGTGCACCTGTAATCCCAGCCACTTGGGAGGCTGAGGCAGAATTGCTCAAACCTAGGAGGCAGAGGTCGCAGTGAGCCAAGATAGTGCTGCTGTACTCCAGCCTGGGTGACAGAGCGCGACTCCATCTCAAAAAAAAAAAAAAAAAAAAAAGAAGCAGGAAGTATGTTTACACGTGCTAATATGGGAAGATGGTCAAGTCTAACTGTGCACTCCAAAATAAGAGTCCTCAAACGATTAAACATAGAATTACCCAGATCGCTTGAGCCCAGGAGTTGGACACCAGCCTAAGCAACATGGCAAAATCCTGTCTCTACAAAAAATACAAAAAATTAGCCAGGCATGGTAGCGCACACCTGTAGTCTCAGGTACTTGGGAGGCTGAGGTGGGACAATCACCTGAGCCTGGGAGGTTAAGATTGCACTGAGCCAAGATCAAGCCACTGCACTCCAGCCTGGGTGACAGAGTGAGACTCTGCCTTAAAAACAAACAAACAAATAAACAAACAACCCAATGCATATAACTGGAAACTCAGTAAAAGGAAAGAAATTATGCAATAAAATAAATGAGTCTCAAAAGCATCGTGCTCCACGATGCTGTATTATTCCTTCAATACGAAAAACTATCAGGCTGATGCAAAAGTAAGTGTGGTTATTGTGATTGAAAGTAATGGCGGCCGGGTGCCGTGGCTCACGCCTGTAATCTCAGCACCTTGGGAGGCTGAGGTGGGTGGATCACCTGAGGTCAGGAGTTCAAGATCAGCCTGGGCAACATGGTGAGACCCCGTCTCTACTAAAAATACAAATATTGGCCGGGCGCGGTGGCTCACGCTTGTAATCCCAGCACTTTGGCAGGCCGAGGCGGGCGGATCACGAGGTCAGGAGATCGAGACCACGGTGAAACCCCGTCTCTACTAAAAATACAAAAAATTAGCCGGGCGTG
>NW_026652298.1:26993692-27024581 GCF_009828535.3 Hylobates moloch | reverse complement strand
GAATGTTCTATCCCCTGTAGGATGACTAAAGTGAACAATAAAATATTACATTGTTTCCAAGAGCTAGAAGAAGGACACTGAATGTTCCCAATACAAAGAGATGATAAATGTCATTACATAGGAAGTAGCAAAATAAAAGTAATGATAAATGCTTGAGATGATGGATATGCTAATTATCCTGATCTTATCTCCCCACACATTATATGTATTAATATCAAAACGTTACTAAGAGCTGGACTCAGTGGCTCACACCTGTAATCCCAGCACTTTGGGAAGCTGAGACAGGAGGATCCCTTGAGGCCAGGAGTTCAAGACCAACCTGGGCAACATAAGAAGACCCTGTCCCTGTACAAAAAATTAAAAATTAGCCAGGCATGGTGGTGCATGCTTGTGGTTCCAGCTACTCAGGAGTCTAAGACGGGAAGATGGTTCGAGCCCAGGAGGTCAAGGCTGCAGTGATCTGTAATGCCACTGCACTCCAGTCTGGGCGACAGAGCGAGACCCTGTCTGAAAACCAACCAACCAACCAACTAAAAAAATCATTATGGACCCCATGAACATGTATGATCATTTGTCAATTAAGAAATAAATTTTTTAAGTTGAAAAAACTCACTCAAGCTGTACATTTAAAAAAACTTGAATTTAAATTGGTGAGTTTTACTTTATATAGATTATACTTCAATAAAGCTGATTAAAATATTTGTCATAAAATATTTGTCTTCATTTTATATGTGTGTGCATTTCTAAAAGTCTAGAAAATTGCATACCAAAATATTATACTAGGGTTCTAGCTTGTCAAATATTTGAATATCAATAAGAAAAATAATTATATGTCCAACACCCCAAAAAGGGTTGAAAGACAAATATATTTAAATCCATTTGTTCAAAATGATTTTTATTGTTGTTGTTTGAGATGGAGTCTTGCTCTGTTGTCTACGCTGGAGTGCAGTGGTGTAATCTTGGCTCACTGCAACCTCTGCATCTGGGTTCAAGCGATTCTCCTGCCTTAGCCGCCTGAGTAACCAGGATTACAGGCACGCACCATCACACCCAGCTAATTTTTGTATTTTTAGTAGAGACGGGGCTTTGCCAAGTTGGCCAGGCTGGTCTCAAACTCCTGACCTCAAGTGATCCACCAGCCTCGGCCTCTCAAAGTGCTGGGATTACAGGCATGAGCCACCGTACCTGGCCCCAAATGCATTATTTTTTAAATGGGTACAGAAAGTGGGGTGGAAATGTGAAAATCTTGATTCTGCCTTTTCTATACAAATTGTTCCTTAGGGTAACGAAATCAAAAAGGAGAAGTCTCTCTTGATGGAAGATTAGGTCATTAAATGTCCTGTCTACATGGGAAGCTCATGGTTGGTAGATTCACATTATCTGTCCTGTTATCCAGATGTGTTTATGAGGAGAGGGACAGAGACAACACACTCTACAGGCCTGTCCAGCCCCCTGTTCCTGACTCTCTGACCACAGCTGCAGGGGCTGTCCTGGAAACCCTGGCTCACAGCCCCTCCCACCTCTTGCTGCTGGGTTCCAAATAACTGAGTTGCTGGCTAAGTGAGGACATATGGCCACCAGGATCTATGCATGGTTGACATCCCTCCTTCAGCAGGGAATTCACAACTCCTTTGAATTCACTGATAATCCCCACACTTGGGCCCCAAATCCCACAGAGACAGAATAAAGACCCATGTCCCACTCGTGGATCCCTAGAGCTGAGCAGCCAACTCCTGAAACCCAACCTTTTGGGTGATGCAGATTTTGCAAGACAGAATGGGAGTGGCAGATATTCCAATACCTGTTTTTTTCTTTCAGGGCTGAAAATAATAATTAAAAAACTAATTTAAAACACCTGCGTCTGGGTGCAGTGGCTCATGCCTGTAATCCCAGCACTTTGGGAGGCCAAGGCTGGTGGAACACCTGAGGTCAGGAGTTTGAGACCAGTCTGGCCAGCATGTGAAACTCCGTCTCTACTAAAAATACAAAAAGTTGCCGGGTGTGGTAGCATGTGCCTATAATCCCAGCTACTCAGGCGGCTGAGGCAGGAGAATCACTTGAACCCGGGAGGTGGAGGTTGCAGTGAGCCAAGATAGTGCCACTCACCACACTCCAGCCTGGGCAGTAAGAGCGAAACTCAGTCTCAAAAAAACAAAAAACAAACCTGGAAGTTGATTTACTCAGAGATTTTCTGCTGGGAGACCTGATATAGTAGCTGATGAAAAAACAGTGGCGGCTAGGTGCAGTGGCTCACACCTGTAATCCTAGCACTTTGTTGGGGCTGAGGTAGGAGGATTGCTTGAGGTCCAGAGTTCGAGACCAGCTGGCCAACATGGCGAAACCAGGTCTCTATTAAAAACACAAAAATATTATCTGGGCATGGTGGCAGACACCTGTAATCCTAACTCCTCGGTAGGCTGAGGCACGAGAATTGCTTGAACCCAGGAAGCAGAGGTTGCAGTGAGCTGAGATGGTGCCACTGCACTCTGGTCCAGGCAACAGAGCAAGATTTCATCCAAAAATAAAAATAAAAAAAAAAAAAAGAAGAGAAATGAGGAAATCCTATCTAAATCTGAATAATCACTTCAGATATCCAGAAAGAGAAATAAAGATCTTGTAGACAACATGTATTGTCCTAAGTTTAACAATCCTCCCTTCTGCATTTTAAAATCATTATTGAATTTGGCTTAGCTCATAGTAAGACCAACAGTGTCCTGCCCCTGACTCCACTTACCCTATCTTAAAAAAGACTCCCTTCTACATGGAAGAATTCCAGTGAATACATGGAGAACAATAAAACTAGGATGTAACTGTTTATAAAGCTAATAAAACAGTGGGTCTCAAGCTGGGCACGGTGGTTCACACCTGTAATCCCAGCACTTTGAGAGGCCCAGGCAGGCGGGCCACCTGAGGTCAAGAGTTTGAGGCCAGCCTGGTCAACATGGCAAAACCCTGTCTCTACTAAAAAATACAAAAATTAGCTGGGCATGGTGGCAGCCACCTGTAATCCCAGCTACTCGGGAGCTGAGGCAGGAGAATGGCATGAACCCGGGAGGCGGAGCTTGCAGTGAGCCAAGATCGCGCCACTGGACTCCAGCCTGGGCGACAGAGCGAGACTCTGTCTCAAAAAAAAAAAAAAAATTAGCCGGGCCTAGTGGCATGTGCCTGTAATTCCAGCTACTCAGGAGGTTGAGGCAGGAGAATTACTCGAACCTCAAAGGTGGAGGTTGCAATGAGCCGAGATCATGCCACTGCACTCCAGCCTGGACAACAGAGCAAGACTTTGCCAAGGAAGGAAGGAAGGAAAGAAAGAAGAAAGGAAGAGGCCGGGCACGGTGGTTCATGCCTGTAATCCCAGCATCTGGGGAGGACAAGGTGGGCAGATCACGAGGTCAAGAGATTGAGACCATCCTGGCTAACACGGTGAAACCCTGTCTCTACTAAAAAAAAAAAAAAAAAAAATACAAAAGATTAGCCGGGCCTGGTGGCGGGTGCCTGTAGTCCTAGCTACTCAGGAGGCTGAGGCAGGAGAATGGCGTGAAGCTGGGAGGCGGAGCTTGCAGTGAGTGGAGATGCGCCACTGCACTCCAGCCTGGGCGGCAGAGCGAGACCCCGTCTCAAAAAAAAAAAAAAAAAAGGAAGAAAGAAAGGGTCCTGGCAAGTTGGCAAGGCCTACCAGTAATTGCTAAAACCATTAGGCCAATGGGGCTCACATTTCCTGGTGCACTAGCTTCTGAGTCAGTAGGACTGAGATGGGGCCCAAGAATATGCATTCCTAACCAGCTTCTGAGTGATGATGATGCTGGTCTAGGGTCCCCACCACAACACTGACTATATCAGATGAAGAGCTGTTGTGGAATTTTATAAGGGATGGGACCGCCTGACATCACCTAAATCTACGAATTAACCCTGACATCACAAAAAGAGAGAGCTGACTAGACATAAACATTACATGCCTGCAGATGGGATGCTACAGGAAGTTCCCTTACCACTAATGACATATTCTTGCTAAAAAGAAAAGGGGATGGAGATGGGGGATGAAGGTGATGAAGCCTCCAGATCTAACGCCTGTCTGTGGAAAATGCAAGGCACAGGAGAGCATGTTAAACAATGCAGTAAAATCCCAAAGGTGAGAGACTATGCTCTCTCGCCCAGCTAGAGTGCAAAGGCGGGATCTTGGCTCACTGCAACCTCCACCTTCTAGGTTCAAGTGATTCTCCTGCCTCAGCCTACCGAGTAGCTGGGATTACAGGTGCATGCCACCACACCTGGCTAATCTTTGTATTTTTAGTAGAGACGGGGTTTCACCATATTGTCCAGGCTGGTCTCAAACTCCTGACCTCAGGTAATCTGCCCGCCTTGGCCTCTCAAAGTGCTGAGATTACAGGTGTGAGGCACCATGCTCGGCCAGGACTCTGTTTTCTTTAACAAATAAAATACAAACAAAAAGGAGGGGAACCTATAGATTAAAAAATAATCGAAAGAGAAGAGGCTGGCAGTAGCCCACACGTATAATCCCATATTTTGGGAGGCCGAGGCAAGAGGATTGCTTCAGCCCAGGAGTTCGAGACCAGACTGGGCATTATAGCAAGACCCCCATCCCTTAAAAAATATTATCAGCCAGGCATGATGATGCGTGCTTGTAGTCCCAGCTACTAGGAGGCTGAGGCAGGAGGGTTGCTTGAGCCCAGGAGTTTGAGGCTGCAGAGAGCTATGATTACATTACTGCACTCCAGCCTGGGTGACAGGGTGAGACTCTGTCTCAAAAAAAGAGAAAGCCACAGAGAACGAGAACATTTCATAAATTTAGGGCATTTTCATTAGCCTAAAAGATCTTTCTGAGCCTAAATAAAGTACAAGTTCATTGGTGCTGGCAAAATTTGATTGGTTGCCTGATCTTGAGAGGTAAGATAACCTGCAGTCATGAAAAGACACCCAGACTTTGCAATCAGATGCTAATTCAAACGTGACTCTGCCACTGCAGAATGCGTGCTTCTGGGTGACTTACGTAGATCTCAGAGACTCAGATTTACTGTATATTAATACTAGGGATCTAATGGGTGCCCTACAGAGCTGCCATGAGGTTTAGATGAAACTGTCTATACCAAGCTTGTCTAACCTGCAGCCCACAGGCTGCAAGTGGCCCAGGATGGCTTTGAATGCGGCCCGATACAAATTCATAAACTTTCTTAAAACAGTATGATATTTTTTTGCGATTTTTTTTTTTGTAGCTCATCAGCTATCATTAGTGTTAGTGTATTTTATGTGTGGCTCAAGACAATTCTTCTTTTTCCGGGGTGGCCCGGGGAAGCCAAAAGATATGACACCCCTGGTCTACACGAAGTACCTTCTGTTTCTATACCCTTTCCCACTTCCCATGACTCTAAGCCACTTCGCTCATTCCTAACCAACAGCATTTACGACTGTTGGATGTTTTAATTATGTTTATTTCTGGACAGCCGTAGTCACAGAAGTGGCTTGATACGATGCGTCTTCTTTTAATAGTACAACTGAGGTTAGTTTAAACATGCAGCAAAATAGGAAATGCGGCAAAGTATTCAATAATTCTTTGATAATCTCTTGTTTCTTAAGGTGTCGCAGCAGATTGCGTGTGTGTGTGTGTGTGTGTGTGTGTGTGTGTGTGTGTGAGAGAGAGAGAGAAAGAGAGAGAGAAAGAGAAACTGGAGGATGCGTAAGAGAAATGGGAGGGTGTGAAGATGAAGTAAGATTGACCACAAGTAGGCCAAGTGTGATGGCTCATGCCTATAATCCCAGAATTTTCGGAGGCCGAGGCGGGAGGACAACTTGAGGTCAGGAGTTTGAGACCAGCTTGGCCAACATGGTGAAACCCTGTCTCTACTAAAAATACAAAAATTAAAAATTAGCCAGGAGTGGTGGTACATGCCTGTAGCCCCAGCTACTTGGGAGGCTGAGTCAGGAGAATCACTTGAACCCGGGAGGTGGAGGTTGCAGTGAGCCAAGATCATACTACTGTACTCCAGCCTTGGCGACAGAGTCAGATTCCATCTCAAAAAAAAAAAAAAGAAGTGTCAGAGCCGGGACCCAAACCTGGGTCTCATTCTGGAGTCTATGTGGTTCTGCCTTTCACATAAGGTGGGTGGGCTTGTCAGATGCCCATAAAGGAATCAACCCTTTAAGGCACCTGGCACAGTGCCTGACACATTACAAACAACCAAAATAGGACTCGAATCAGGTGAAGTAAACTACAGCTCCACACCACAAAAAAAGGACACCTCACAACACATCCTTGAGCAAAAGAAGGTGGTCACAAAAAGCACAGGCTCTGTGACTGTTGAACTGAGGTGCAAAACCAGGCAGAATTAATCTACGGTGATAGAACTCAGATAAGGAATGAATGGGCCTCGGGGGTGCGGTGATTGCAAGGACAGAATGTGACGGGGGTTTGTGAGGGTTGACCTCTAGATCTTCGTCTGAATGCCTGCCCTATGAGTGTTCACTTTCTGAAAATTCATCAAACTGTTGGGCCAGGTGACATGGCTCATGCCTGCAATCCCAGCACTTTGAGAAGCCAAGATGGGAGGATCACTTGAGCCCAGGAATTCGAGATCAGCCTGGCCAACACAGCAAGACCCATCTCTAAGAAAAAATGTTTTTTAATTACCTGGGTGGAAGACTGAGGTAGGAGGATAACTTGAGCCCAGGAGGCTGAGACCGGCCTGGCCAACATGGTGAAACCCTGTCTCTAGCAAAAGTACAAAAATTAACCAGGTGCAATAGTGTGCACCTGCAGTCCCAGCTACTCAGGAGGCTGAGGTGGGAGGATCGCTTAAGCTCAGGAGGTCGAGGCTGCAGTGAGCCATGATCATGCAGCCTGGGTGACAGAGTGAGACCCCATCTATAAAAAATATATCCTCTCAAAAATTCATGGTGTGCATACTTTTTTGGTTGTAAAGTACACTTCATTTTCCTTCCCTCTTATCTTTCATTGTGATAAAATACAGCTAACATTCACCACCTCAGCCACTTAAACACAGTTCAGTAGCATTAAGTATATTGATATTATTATGCAATAATGAAGAGTTTGTGCAGATGGTAGCCAATTACATCCCAAGAGGGCTAGGAAAGTGTTTCATTTGTTCTAAGCACCATGACAAGTAAAGTGGACTTTTTTTTTTTTTTTCTGAGACAGGGTCTTGCTCTGTTGCCCAGGCTAGAGTGCAGTGGCATGACCTCAGCTCACTGCAACCTCCGCCTCCCAGGCTCAAGTGATCCTCCCACCCCAGCCTCCCAAATAGTTGGGACCACAGGCACCTGCCACCATGCCCAGCTATTTTTCTGTATTCTTTGTAGAGATGGGGTTTCACCATGTTGCCCAGGCTGAGGTCTTGATCTCCTGACCTCAAGTGATCTGACTGCCTCGGTCTCCCAAAGTGCTGGGATTACAGGCATGAGCCGCTGTGCCCAGCCCTAAGTGGGCTCTTTCTAATTGCCATGTTGATGAGTTGCCTTAAAAGTCAGAAAAAATAGCAAAAACTACAACAGAAAAATAAAAGGACACGCACACCTCCATTGCCTGGGACCCTGTCTAACCTCAGACTTAAAAACACAAACAAGATCAAGTGCAAAGATTCAGTCTCTGTCCAAAAAAGGAGAGCTTGGAGCAAGCTGGATTCCCCCTGGCTTTGATGTCTCTGACAGTTATGACGTGCAAAATCTGCTTTGGTCGAAAGACAGCAAGATGGGGGATGAGAAGCTTTGACTCGTGTTAGATGGTGTTTTCCACAGCATGCTCCTTGGAACCCTAATTCCCTGACATATCTGGGCTGGGGTGGAGCCGCGGAGGTTGAGAAGCTCTTCGGACAGTGGGGCAGTCAAGGTCAAATCCATTTGGAAGGTGCTACATATTCTTTTTCCCTCACTGAGACACAAAACACACAACAGGACACTTAAGTCTCTGGCAGATCCGGAAACCTGAAAGCTATTTTATTCCTATGAGCCTTGGGTCCCCAAAACAACATTTGGCCACAGATTTGCCCTTGAGAAAATTCAGTGAGCCTGACAAATTAATAATACTAATACTAGTAATAGTTGCTAAGTCTTTTTTTTTTTTTTTTTTGACAGAGTCTCGCTCTGTTACCCAGGCTGGAGTGCAGTGATGCAATCTCAGCTCACTGCAACCTACACCTCCTGGGTTCACGTGATTCTCGTGCCTCAGCCTCCCAAGTAGCTGGGACTACAGTCATGTGCCACCATGACGGGCTAATTTTTGTATTTTTGGTAGAGATGGGGTTTCACCATATTGGCCAGGCTGGTCTTGAACTCCTGGCCTCAAGCGGTCCTCCCACCTTGGCCTCCCAAAGTGCTGGGATTACAGGCGTGAGCCACCGCGCCCGGGCACACCCAGCTAATTTTTTAATTCTTGCATTTTTTTTGTAGAGACAGGGGTCTCACTTTGTGGCCCAGGCTGGTCTTGAACTCCTGAGCTCAAGCGATCTGCCTGCCTCAGCCTCCCAAAGTGCTAGGATTACAAACATGAGCCACCACGCCTAGGCTGCTTCATTTTTTGAGCACAAACAAGCTAATCATTAGCCTCTGGAAGACCTTAGGATGTCAAGTAACAAGTTATCAGCTCTGCCCCAAACCCGCTGGGTAACTCTGGACAAGTCACTTGCCCTCTCTGGGCCTTGTATTTTTCATTTAGGGAAAAGAAATCAATGGTAGGCTGGCCCAGCTCTACCATTTTATGGGACCCGTCTGTGACTCCTGGTCAAAGGGCTGAAACTGGACCAACTGAGAATGTCAGGCTGCTTTAGTTTGTTTTGCCATCAGTTTCATTTTTCCCAGAAGAACTCAGGGGCAAAAGATCTTGCCCTCTCCGCTTCAGCATTAATAAAACGTAAATTAGGCCAGGCGTGGTGGCTGATGCCTGTAATCCCAGTACTTTGGGAGGCTGAGGCAGGCGGATAACCTGAGGTCAGTGGTTCGAGACCAGCCTGGCCAACATGGTGAAACCCTGTCTCTACTAAAAATACAAAAATTAGCCAGGTGTGGTGGTGGGTGCCTGTAATACCAGCTACTCAGGAGGCTGAGGAAGGAGAATTGCTTGAACCCAGGAGGTGGAGGGTGCAGTGAGCTGAGATCACATCACTGCACTCCATCCTGGGCGACAAGAGCAAAACTCTGTCTCGAAAATAAATAAATAAATAGTAAATTAAATATCCCAGAGCCCAGAGAGTATAGGATTTGCACATCACCTCACCTGGTCAACAGCTTCCCCCAGGATTTTACTGCCAAGCCATTGGCTAAAGATTTTGGACCAGAGACAGAAACCCAAATGTTTTTGGAGATCAGGTAAGTTATACAAAGTGACCCAGACCAGATGTTAGAGTATTGCTCATATTCTAAATACCATGCAGGGTTCAGAACTGTGGCTCACGCCTGTAATCCCAACACTTTGGGAGGCCAAGGCAGGCAGATCGCTTGAGCTTAGGAGTTCGAGACCAGCCTGCGCAACATGGTGAAACCCCATCTCTACAGAAAATACAAAAATTAGCCAGGCATGGCAGCACACGCCTGTAGTCCCAGCTACTCGGGAGGCTGAGGTGGGAAGATCGCTTGAGCCTGGGAAGTGGAGGTTGCAGGGAGCCAAGATCATGCCACTGCACTCTAGCCTGGGTGACAGAGTGAGACTCCATCTCAAAAACAAAAAAAGAAAAAAGAAAAATTGCTCATATTCTAAATGTCATAAAGGGCTGGACACAGTGGTTCACACCTGTAATCCAAGCACTTTGGGAGGCCAAGCCGAGAGGACTGCTTGAATCAGGAGCTCTAGACTAGCCTGGGCAACATAGTGAGATCCCATCTCCATTTCAAATAAACGAATGAATGAATGCCATTCAGGCAAAACAGAAGTTCTCTGAACCTGATCTGCAACACAATTCGCCAGCTGGAAGGACCTCTGCAGTGGAAATCCTCATTCAAGTCCTGGTCCAGGTGTAGGGAGGCGTCAAATGTGTCGCAGGGAGAGGGACTGGGTACTCTAAATGCACCTGCTTGGCAGGTCCCCAATAGTACCAAAAAGGCAGTTTAGATCTATTATTCATAACAGCCACTGTATTTATTGGGCCCCTTGTATTCATCGGGTATCAGGCCAGACAGCTTCCTATACAGACCATCTCACTGTCTCGTAAGTGCTCTGTAAGGTGGCATCACCTGCTATTGCTATTTTCCTGGTAAGATGACCGAGGTCCTGGGAGGTAAATGCAAGGCCCCCACTTGGAAAATTTGGAGTCAGGAGTAGAATCCAGAATCGAATCCTAATTTTCTGCCAAGAGTAAATAGACGCCTGATTAATTCTTAGCAGAAAGTCCCTTTCTTGCCCCTGACCCTACTCCACCATTTCCACCCTTCCCTCGCCATTCACATCCCCCCATCTCCCAAGGGCTTGTTCCCAAGAAAGCCCTACCTCACTTTCACAGGAAAAAAAGTGAATGGTGAACCTGTCACATTCTTTTTTTTTTTTTTTTTGACTAGGAATATATTCTTTAATAAAAGAAATTGAAATTAAATCACCAACCACTGTTATATTTTCAAAATTCTCCCAACCCAAAGGAAGAAACAAACAAAACAACTAGCATTCAACAAAAGGAGACGGGTGCTGATTTGCATATTCAAATAAATATTTGCATATTGCAGATTTAAAAAGAAATACCCTGCTTTCTTTTTTTTTTTCTTTCCTTTTTCTAAATTTTGTTATTATTATACTTTAAGTTTTAGGGTACATGTGCACAACGTGCAGGTTTGTTACATATGTATACATGTGCCATGTTGGTGTGCTGCACAAACCTGTCACATTCTTATTGCCTTGTGACATCTGCCTAATCATCTGAATACCAATGGTTTCAGGTAACTCCAGAAAGAAGTTCTCTTAATGTATAACACTATTTTTTCCTCCCAACCAAGAAAACTTGGTTGGTAAGAGTTATGGTAGCCCTTGTGAAGGATGCTTCTGGAAGCGAGCAGGAACTGATTATTTCTGGCCCTAAAAGCCCCACTGTGTTTTATATTTTACAGTTCTGGCATACCACAGCTTAAAATAAATGTATAGTCTCTTGTCAGGGGTCCCCAACCCTTGTGCTGCAGTACCAGTCCATGGCCTGTTACGAACCAGGCCACATAGCAGGAGGGGATGGTGGGTGAGTGACCATCACCGCCTAAGCTGTGCCTCCTGTCAGATAAGCAGCATTAGATTTTCACAGAAGCACGAACCCTATTGTGAACTCCACGTGCGAGGGATCTAGGTTGTGCGTTCCTTATGAGAATCTAAGCAATGCCTGATGATCTGAGGCGGGACAGTTTCATGCCAAAACCATCCTCCCCACTCCACTCTAGAAAAAATTGTCTTCCACGAAACCAGTCTCTGGTGCCAAGAGGATGGGGACTGCTGTCATATGTGACTGCAACAAGTTGCAATTTGCAATGCCGTTTTTTTTTTTTTTTTTTTTTTTTGAGACCAAGTCTCACTCTGTTGCCTAGGCTGGAGTGCAGTGGTGTGATCTCGGCTCACTGCAACCTCTGCCTCCGAGGCTCAAGCAATTCTCTTGCCTCAGCCTCCCGAGTAGCTGGGATTACAGGTGCCCACCACCATGCCCAGATAATTTTTGTATTTTTAGTAGAGATGGAGTTTAGCAGAGATCATGTTGGCCAGGCTGGTCTTGAACTCCTGACCTGAGGTGACCCACCTGCCTCAGCTTCCCAAAGCGCTGGGATTACAGGCGTGAGCCACTGTGCCCGGACTGCAATGTCTTTAGCCGGTCATTTGCAATATCTATTAATTTTAGATATGCATGCCCTTTAACTTAGCAATGGCATTTCTGGGAATTTATCCTACAGATAAATTCATATAATTAGACAAAAAGTCCAAGGCTGAAAGAGTGGCATTATCTATTATTCCCATTTTCCTAAGCCTATCGAGGTCTTGAAAGGTAAATGCAAGGCCCTCCCTTGTAAAAGTTGGAGACAGGATTAGAATCCAGATCTGTTCGAAGCCTAATTCACTCAGAGATGGCATTAGCGATGTTTGACGCATCTGAATGCGTCAGCCCTATTCACAGTCCTGTCCTAACAACTCACTGCTTCATCCTTTGAGCACAAACAAGCTATTCATTAGCCTGTAGAAGACCTTAGGTCTTCGAGTTACAAGTCTCAGCTCTGCCCAAAACTCGCTGGGCGATGCTAGGCAAGTCACTTGCCCTCTCTGGGCCTTGTATTTTTCAGCCTGGTACAGTAAAGTTCTATACCCCTCACCTTTTTTTTGAGACAGAGTCTCACTCTGTTGCCCAGGCTGGAGAGCAGTGATGCAATCATGGCCCACGGCAGCCTTGAACTCCTGGGCTCAAGCAATCCTCCTGCCTCAGCCTCCTGAATAACTAGGACTACAGATGCATGCCACTATGCCCAGCTCATTTTAAAAATTTGTTTGTAGAAATGGTGCCTCGCTATGTTGCCCAGTCTGGTCTCAAACTCCTGACTTCAAGCCACCCCCCTACCGCAGCCTCCCAAATTGCTGGGATTACAGTTATGATCTGCCATACCTGGCCTCTATGGCCCTTTCCTAGCAACTTTGATGAGGTTTTTCCTCCTTAGCCCCTGAAACCCTGATACAAGTCGCAGATGTCCAATCTCCCCTTTCAGCCACTGCGAGCAGCTTCTTCCTCTGTCCTTGGATCACCTACAAGGTTTCTTTCAAATTCTTGCCTGCCTTTCTCTAAACTCAATCTTTCCTCCATTGTGTGCCCAGGGTTAAATGTTGAAAGGTCAGGGGTGGAAGGAGAAGACCTAGAGAGCAAAAAGGCCATCCCTTAAAGTATGCCATCAAGACCCTAAACAAACCAGGCATGGTGGCTCGTGCCTGTAATCTGAGCATTTTGGGAGACGAAGCCAGGCTAATCACTTGAGGTCAGCAGTTCGAGACCAGCCTGGCCAACATGGTGAAACCCATCTCTACTAAAAATACAAAAATTAGCCAGGCATGGTGGTGGGCGCCTATAATCCCAGCTTCTCTCTACTCAGGAGGCTGAGGCTGGAGAAGTGCTTGAACCCAGGAGGCAGAGGTTGCAGTGAGCCAAGATCGCACCACTGCACTCCAGCCTGGGCAACAGAGCAAGACTCTGTCTCAAAAACAAACAAATGTAATTGGAATTTGTAACATTCCCAATCCAGGTAAGGAATGGTAGCTTAATATATTAAAGATTCTAATCACCACTTTCAGCCCAAATAGAAATGAGGTTTATGAGATCAAAGGGAAGAAAATTAAGAGAAGCTTCTCCTTTAAAGGCCACATAATTTAGGCTTCCCGGTTCTGCCAAAGATGAGCCATGCCATACTGAGCAAACATCTTGAACTCTCTGGTTGTGCTTGCTATAAATAACCATCACTAAAGCTTACCAGGGGCCAGGCACTGTGCTAAACCCTTCATACACATTAGCTCATCACATCCTCCCACGAGGGTAATCTGTTAAACTCTGGAGTCAGAAAGACCAAGATTTGTAGAATCTTGTTGTCCTTACTGGTTAGCTGAGCTATCTTAAGCAAGTTGTTCAGACTCTGTATGTGTAAAATAAAGCCAGTTGTAATAACAGTATCTACTCCAAAGGGTTGTTAGGAAGACTTAAGATAATGTCCACAAAGGGTTTAGCATCTCGCCAGGCAAAAGTGCCCAACAAACATGAGTTATTCTCATTAGCCCCATTTCCCGGATGAGAAAGTGAGGTTTGGGGGGGTGCTGGAGATGATTTTTAAATTTGCTTATGACCTTCTATGATTCTACTGGATTGAAAATTGAACTTGGTTTTCAAGAAAAATCTACCATATATCTACTCTTGGAATTACATGCTTGTGCCTAAAGCGTAAAACCCACCTGTTTGGATTCAAGCCCTGTGGAAAGGAGACAATTCCGCGCACCCCCCCCCCTCCACCCAAAAAAATCAAACCTCTGAATAAGAGGGGGTAGGAAAAAAGAATCCCACTTTTCTCCCAAATCCCTTCTCCTTAGGGCTTCTCCACTAGCTCTTCAATGGGTGAGGGACGTGGTAGAGAAATTCCCAGGGCCAGGACCAACCGGGCTGCAGTGCAAGGCTGCGTAACTGACGAGGGTGCCGGGGATGGCCTCATGGAAAACGCTTCCATAAATGGGCATGTTTGCCTCAATCTCTGCCCTCCCACGGAAAAGTAATGATAACAAATCCATAACAAATACCTTGTACGGAATAACACATCTATTTCGGACATGATAATAAAAAAACATGGTGTTTACAAGGCAAGCCTGGTGGCTTCTCGAAAAAGACCCAGCTAGGTAACGTTCTGACTCTCAGGATGGCAGCCCACCTAGGGTCACTGGTTTCAAATAGATCACCCTCCCCCGCACCCCCCCAGCCAGGAGACAAACAGTGCCTTTTATTTTAAATGTGCAAAAAGTCAGTTTATGTTTTCTTCAAAGGACATGGTGATAAACATTTGCTTCGTTGGAAGCATTTAATCCCACCAGAAACCTGACCCCAACAAGTTGGTGTCCATGGTAAAGAAGAAAGATAGTGGGGTCAAGGGTATGAACTTGGACTCAAACAGACCCGGGAATGGGTTCTACCACTTGCTGGCTGTGTGACACTTGACCTCTCTGAGCCTCAGCTGCCTTGTATACTAAACAGGCATCATAACGCCATTCTTATGAAGTTGTTGCAAAGATTAAATGAGATAAATTAAGTTAAATGTTGCAACAGCGTGTGGCACTGAAGTGTTCCATCAACGGTAGCTATCTCAATGGGAAAACATCAATTTCCTTCCAAGAAAATTCCCTATCTTATTTCACACCCTGCCACCTAATGACTTTCAGTTCAACGTCAAGTTCCCTCTCTAAACAATTCTAAAATAGTATCGTTAAGTAAATCAAAGAAACAAAAAACTACGCAAAGCAGTTTATTAATAGCTTGCCTTCTTTTTGCCAAACCCTGGACAGTTCACCATTTAATCGCTCTGTTCTTCACACTGCAACTAAACACTCCCGCCTTGGGTTTCTAAATATTTTCTTTTACTTCTTGACAGGCATGGCTTTAGATGGTACCTGTTCTCAAGTGGCAAAATCCCTACCAGACCCTGTGCTGGAAGAAAACTTACAACAGGCAGTAGCCACACTTTCTCTCGTTTTACCCATTTGGTTGGGCACGAGAGTGGCATTGACACAGGTGGCTCTGCAGGAAATTCTAGTGTAATCTTATCTAATGCACCTGCAGATCGTGGAAGCAAATGGAGACGTTGGAGCCCACCTGGGTATCTGGGGGCCTTTTGGGGTCAACCTGGGTGAGATTTTTTTTTTTTTTTAAATTTGGAGAAGAGGAAAAAGTGGGCTGTAATAAACTAGATCACAACCAGCCTTATCTCCCAGGGGTTCTCAACGTAGAACCTCCCCTAAACTGATTAAGAAAAAAACACTCTCCTTTCGGCTAAGCCTATGCCCATATGTTTTTAATTGATTTAATGCATTATCAACACAACTCTGCAATACGGTCAAATCCACAAGGAGCCTCACTTTGCCTGTCTGTGTGATAGCAAGTGACTTTTCAGTGAAGTTCAGCTGTACATTTTTTGGTGCCTAGAATAAAAGTGAGATGCCTGATTGTCTGCACCGGACCTCTGAGATTTCCAAGGGAGCATATCTCCTGGATTAGCTTCTTAACAAGAATCACCCAGGACTGATTTTTTTTTAAGGCAGTTTTTCTGGGGATTCTAGAGTTGGGAAATGGAGTTGGGTCCAGGCATTGATATCGTTAATAAGCACCCCCAAAATGGTACTTCTCACTGGCAATCTTGAGAAATGCTGTTTGGGGAAAGTCTAGGATAATCTAAGATGATAAGGCAGAGAGAAATCCAAATCACAACTCTGCCCCCACCATGGTCCTTACGAGGTTGACAACAGGGACCCCTAAGGGTACCCCAGCCCCTATAGAATACCCTATAGGACTTTTAACACCCCCCCCCCCCGCAATCTGCCCCCAGAAGGACAACTACTACTTACAGATCTCCAACTGGGGGACTAGTGGAGAGGAAACTGGATGGCGAGCTCGGAACTGACGCACCTCCTAGGCCAGAGCGTCCAAATCTCCCTGCGCGTCTCGGACGCCTCTCTTTATAGACCCGAAGCTGCCCGCGGCTGGGAAAGGGGAGGAGGCCGAAGGGGTGGAGTTGGGGAGGGTCCCTCGCGGCCCCCTCGCCGCGCCCCCTGCAGGGCGCACCCCCGGCGGGAGCGCAAGGAGCTGGGGCGCTCCGGACAAGGGCGCACGGAACAGGTGCGCACAAGGACGGGAGTCTCACCCCCGGCTCGAGGCGGTCGCAGACGCTCCGGATCCTTAGAGAAAGGGGGTCGAGCAGGCAGCGTCTGTGCGGGATGCTTGAGAATGTCTTCCCTGAGTCGGTTCCAGCCGCACAGGCTTTAACCTCTTCCTCCCCGTGTTGGGGCTGTGGTGGATCTGACTTGACATCTCCCACCCCACTTCCCATTTTATTGGCATCGCACTGTCTGGAAAGAAGGCCGGCTGTGCAGCGTGAAGGGTAGGGAAAGGGGATTTCTTGAACTTTGCAAAGTGCAAGACAGGAGGCCCCCACCCTTGCTGGGAACCGTGCAGGGAGGGGAAGTTTTTACTTTTCCCAACTTGCCATCTCCACCTCCACCCACACCACCGCGACCAAAATACAAATAAAAATTAAAAATAAACCCACTGTGATTATTTCAGCTGTCCCCCTCCCCTATGTTCCACTCGCCAGCTGCGTGACCTTGGGCAAGTCACTTCACTTCTCTGAGCCTTGGTGTCCACAGCTGCAAAATGGGGAAAGGCGGTGGCGGTGATAATTACGTAATTTACAAGGTGCAAGTGTCAAGATCCAAGGAGAAAATGGGTGCGCCCCCAGAGTCTGCGAGTTCCCTTCAACAACTTCCCTTCCCCAAGGATTCCTCGCCTAAAATTGCATTCCCTGTCTCCCTCCATCAGTCTCTCTCGCTCTGTCTCTGCCACTGTCTCTGCATGTCTGTCACTCTGATCATCCTGTCTCTCTCCCTATCGTTTGTCTCTGTCCCTCTCGCTTCTCTAGATCTGTCGATGTCTCTGTCTCTCCCTCGTGTCTCACTCTGTCTCTGGTCTCTATGTCTCTTGCTCTCTATCCCTCCCGCGTGTCTCACTCCTATCTCTGCGCTCTTTTTCTCTCTGTTCCCCAGGCTCTCCGTCTTCTCCCCGTCCCTCTCCCCTCCTGTCCACGCACGCACACACAGGCCATAAAAGGCAGTCGAGGCGGTGGGCTGGCCCCGCGCCAGGCCGGGGACCCGCGGGCAGCCCGGGCGCGCCGCTCCCCGCGCGGCACCAGCTCCTCCGAGGTTCCCCGGCCGGGCCGAGCCAGTCCCCCTCCCCGGGCGCGGCGGGAGCGGCAGGCGGGAGACAACCCAAAATGGGCAGGCGCGGACTCCTTCCTGCAGGAATTCCCAGCGCCGCATACCAGCTCGGGGCTGCCCGCTCCCCCTGACTAAATATGGTGCCGAGCGGCCTTCCTGCTCCCCGGCGTCGGGGGAGGGGGCCCTTCACGCAGCCACCGGCCGCCGTCGCCCCGCGGGGCTAGACGGGGACCCCTCTGCTTAGGGCAGGCCTGGAAGGGGGCAGCCCGCAGTCCCACGTGGGTTTCTGCTGCTTCAGGCCAGAGGATTTGGAGAGAGGGTTAAAGTTGGGCAGACCCCTCCTGGGTTCTGTACTTGACGCAGGCCCTTAGTCTACAACCACCCCTCTTGGAACCAGGTGGAGGGGCTGGGGGCCGGGGGTTGAGGGGGGTGGCTTTATTAATACCCCCATTTTGCAGGTGAGAAAATTGAGTCCCTGCAGGGGTAAAGGGATTTGCCCAAGCTCTCACTGGGACAGTCATGGATTGGTGCTGGCACTGGAACCTTTCTGATGACGCCATTCACTTCCAGAGAGGAGACATTAAAGGGAAATGCCCAGGCAAACTGGCCTTGAGGCCCAGGGCGTGTCTGTGAGGGTAGATGTCTGGCTTTGAATCTGCCAGTGCTGCTTTCTACCTATTTGACCATGGGCAAGTAACTTTGCCTCTCCATGCCTCAATTTCCCTACCTGTAAGATGGGAAGAACATCAGCTACTTCCTGGCCTTTTTGTAAGCAGTCCTTGAGATGATCCATGTAAACTGAACACGGTACACCGCTTCATGTTAGCTGCTGTTATTCGCAACAAACATGAAACCAACTAGAGTTGCACCAGGCCTCCGGGATATAAAGAGAGGGCTCTTTCCTTGCAGGCTCCCAGGCCCCTCTGGAGAGCTCTGCATCTCAGACGCTCTTGGGTCCTTCTTCATCCTTCCAACATCAAGCTTACCAGATTTTCACCCTGGAAACTCCTGAGCCTGGCCCTCGCCCTGCAGTGGACCTAGATCAGAGAGTCAAGAACAGCCTGCATTTAGCTGGCTGGGGAAGTGAGGGGTAAAGCTCTGCGGAAAATGACGAATGAGCTGCTCCGCACACGCTTTTAACATCTACGCTGTAAAAGGAGTGGAAATCGTCCCTGCATCAGCACAGAAATGATGTGGAGCAGAGAAGTAATGGAAGGGGGAAAATTGAAGTCAATCATCCCCTTCCCATCCTGGAAAGGGAAGGCCATCGGAATCTAACTTGCTGGCCTCGAAGTAAAAAGTGGCATTAATACTAGAGGCATGAACACTGTATTTCCAAAGGGTTCCATTTGATTCTTTAAATAACTTGTTGGTAACTTTTAAAGGAGAATAATTATAATGTGATTAACAATTGGAGACTTTGTAACAAACACTCAATTTTACTTCATTCTCTCACTTACCCCTTATATAACAACCCTTTATTAAAAATTAAAGTAGGCAGCCGGGCACGGTGGCTGTCTCCTATAATCCCAGCAATTCGGGAGGCCAAAGTAGGCAGATCACTTCAAGTCAGAAGTTCAAGACCAGCCTAGCCAACATGGTGAAACTCCCATTTCTACTAAAAATACAAAAATTAGCTGGGCATGCTGGTGCACACCTGTGGTCCCAGCTACTTGGGAGGCTGAGGCAGGATAATTGCTTGAACCCAGGAGGCAGAGGTTGCAGTGAGCTGAGATTGTGTCACTGCACTCTAGCCTGGGAGCCTGGATGACAGAGGAAGACTCCAACTCAAAAAAAAAAAAAAAAAAAAAAACTTAAGTAGCCAAGGCCAGGCATGGTGGCTCACACCTATAATCCTAGCACTTTGGGAGGCCCAGGCAGGTGGATTGCTTGAGCTCAGAAGTTTGAGACCAGCCTGGGCAACATAGCAAGACCCTGTCTCTACAAAAAATACAAAAATTAGCCATGTGTGGTGATGGGCACCTGTAATCCCAGCTCCTTGGGAGGCTGAGGTGGGAAGATCACTTGAGCCTGGGAGACAGAGGTTGCAGTGAGCTGAGACTGTGCCACTGTACTCCAGCCTGGGTGGCAGAGTGAGACCCTGTCTTGAAAAAAAAAATTTTTTTAAGTAGCCAGCCTGGGCAACATGGTGAGATCCAATCTCAAAAAATAAATAAATAAATAAATAAATAAATACATAGCAGCTGGGCATAGTGTAGCCTGAAGTTCCAGCTACTAGGGAGGCTGAGGTAGGAGGATCTCTCGAGCTTGGAAGGTTGAGACTGCAGTGAACTATGATTACACCACTGCACTCTAGCCTGGGCAGCAGAGCAAGATGTTGTCTGTAACAAATAAGGTACGTACTTTAATTCCCTCCCTACCCCCATTTTATTGTTGAGAATCTAGGTTTGGAGAGGTTAAATAACACAGCAGTGGTGGAACAGGAATTCCAACCCCAGTCTTTCTGACACAGGCCATAGGAGACAGAAGTCTGAGGTTTTAAACCCAGATCTCTTAAGCACCAACCATGCACCTTTGGGATTGTCAGTAAACCTCTCTGAGCACATTTTCTCAAGGAAGAGCAAAGATGATCAGATTCTTTGCCTCGAGTACCTTTCTGACTGTTAAATATGACAGCACATGTGAAGGCCTTTATGAATCATCTCAGACCTTTCTAGTACCCTCTGGAAGCAGGCAGGGACAATATGTTCATCTAGCAGTCATTCAATAGATATGTGTCCAATGCACGAAGTTCCAATGTTTGAATCTTCAAAAGTGCATTGTTATCATTCGATCAGATGCCTCTGTTTTATTTCTCACGGCTCAAAAGTTCAGTTCTTTTAAGATGGAGGAGGCAATAGTCACTTTTTAAAATGTCACTTTGACTGAGTGCTGTCAAGTAATTTTCCTTGGCATATCTTTTTTGTGATGGGCTGTTTAATGGGAGTTTCCATGAATTCATGAAACAAGACGGCCAAGGGGAAATTTCTCTCTTATACTCTTTTTTTGCTGTTGGCTTAAAAAAGCCCCAAAGTGGCTGGGCATGCCTGTAATCCCAGCACTTTGTGAGGCTACAGCAGAAGGATCGCTTGAGCCCAGGAGTTCGAGAACAGCCTAGGCAACATAGCAAGATCCCTGTCCCTACAAAATAATAATAATAATAATAATAACAATAATAATAATAATAATTAGTCGAGCACAGCAGTGTGCGCCTGTAGTCCCAACTAGAGAGTGAAGTAGGAGGACTGTTTCAGCCCCAGAGTTTGAGGCTGCAGTGAACTGCGATCGTACTAGTGCACTCCAGCATGGGCAACAGAGCAAGAGCCTGTCTCAACAAAACAAAACAAAACAAAACAAAACCATGAAGTGTGATCCCCTCCAATTTTTAGTAACATTGAAGATTGGGTCTGAGCGTGGTTTACTCCTCCATGTGCCTCAAGATTTAATATTTTTTGGCCGGGCACAGTGGCTCACACCCGTAATCCCAGCACTTTGGGAGGTCAAGGTTGGTGGAATACTTGAGGTCAGGAGTTTGAGACCAGCCTGGCCAACATGGTAAAATCCTGTCACTACTAAAAATACAAAAATTAGCCGGGTGTGGTTATGCACACCTGTAGTCCCAGCTACTCGGGAGGCTGAGACAGGAGAATCGCTTGAACCTAGGAGGTGGAGGTTGCAGTGAGCCAAGATCACACCATTGCACTCTAGCCTGGGCTAAAGAGAGAGGCTCCGTCTCAAAAAAAAGAAGATTTAATAATTTTAAAGTGTTATCAGCCTTGATCTACTTGACTCATAGAGTTAAGTAGATCTGGCCCAAGACCTGTGAATAAAGGAACATCGTTCCTGACCACAAGCAGGGCCATCCTCCAACTCTTGCACAAAAGCACTTTTGTTTCACTCATGGTGGCCCCCATGATGGACCTCACACTTCTCCCGATACTAGACTGCATTGCATAGTAACCTGCAATGCTCTTTGCTTCATCATCAGTTTCCAACTCTGATGTCACGATTTGGTTCATGACATTCCTGATAGATTCTCTGTGTTTATCAGGAAGGGTCCTAAAACTCTCAATAAAAGTAGTTCTACAGTTTTTTAAAAATGAAACACACTGGGCACGCCTGTAATCCCAGCACTTTGGGAGGCTGAGGCAGGTGGATCTCCTGAGGTCAGGAGTTCGAGACCAGCCTGGGCAACATAGTGAGATCCTCTCTCTACAAAAAGTACAAAAATTCACCAGGTGTGGTGGCATGTGCCTATAGTCCCAGCTATTCAGGAGATTGAGGCGGAAGGATCGCTTGAGCCTTGGAGGTGGAGGTTGCAGTGAGCCCAGATCGCGCAACTGCACTGCAGCCTGGGTGCCAGAGTGAGACCCTATCCAATAAATAAACAAATAAATGCATTTTGACTTATTTTCAACTGGTGATAGTTTTGAGATGTAACCCCATGAGTTAAAGAGCATCCGTACAATACCAAGAGTGAACCCTAATGTAACTATGGACTTTTTGTGATGATAATGTGTCAAAATAGGTCCACCCATTGGAATACATGTGCCACTCGATGCTGGATCTTGACAGTGGGAGAAGCTAGACATGCATGGGTGCAGGGGGCAGTCAGGAGCTCTGTGCTTCCAGTCCATTTAGCCATGAACCTAAAACTGCTCTAAAAAACGAAAATCTACTTTTATAAAAGTAGTTTTTTGTTTTTTTTTTCCAGACAGGAGTCTCACTCTGTCGCCCAGGCTGGAGTGCAACGGTGTGATCTCGGCTCACTGCAACCTCCGCCTCCTGGGTTCAAGCGATTCTCCCGCCTCAGCCTCCCCAGTAGCTGGGATTACAGGCGTGTGCCACCATGCCTGGCTAATTTTTGTATTTTTTATAGAGATAGGATTTTGCGATGTTGGCCAGGCTGCTCTCGAACTCCTGACCTCAGGTGATAACGCCCGTCTTGGCCTCCCAAAGTGCTGGGATTACAGGTGTGAGCCACCGTGCCCAGCCTAAAGGTAGCTTTTTTTTTTTTTTTTTTTTTTTTGAGACGGAATTTCGCTCGTTGCCCAGGCTGGAGTGCGATGGTGCCATCTTGGCTCACTGCAACCCCTGCCTCCAGGGTTCAAGTGATTCTCCTGTCTCAGCCTCCTGAGTAACTTGGATTACAGGCGCATGCCACCATACCTGGCTAATTTTTTGAATTTTTCATAGAGACGGGGTTTCATCATATTGGTCAGGCTGCTCTCAAACTCCTGACCTCAGGTGATCCACCCGCTTCGGCCTCCCAAAGTGCTGGGATTACAGGCGTGAGTCACCAAGCCCGGCCAGTAGTTTTATTTCACTTTTATTTTAAAAAGATTCCTGAACACCACACAATTCTCGAATCGCGGTTGTTACCAAAAAATCAAGTACCAAGTGGCTGGGAAGCATTGTCCCAAATGCCTTTAAAGGCATATTCTCACAAATGTTCATCTTTCATGTACACTTGGCTTTAAAAGAACACATCAAATTTTACATAATCATAAAGGTATGTGAGTGATACACAAATGTGTTCTTGCACATCATTATAAGGCTATTAGTTTGTTCTATGCAAGCATATATGCTAAGCTTAAATTTATCTTCTTCAAAAGCCACCTCTGCTCCTGCTATGAGGTTTAGGTCACCCAAGTGGTACATTTCCTAAATCCCTCTTCAGTTCCCATTCCCATCCTGTTTTTGTGTAAATCCAAGTTTTCTCCTAAAACTTCTCTAGCATCTCTAGAAGATAACTTCTCCCAACAATTCCAAGAAACCCACGAGTAAGGTACTTAACATAACACATTTATGAGAAGGGTTGGCTTGTCCTCTGCACTTTTCCTTTCTATAAACATGTGCAGACGGCAGGAAAGTCCCCCTGCCTCCACCCCTCAACAGCGAAGCTTCTGAAGATCCCGACGGAAGGCCTGGCAGCCATCTCCAATAATTCTTCTGTTTTTGATGTGTGGCTTTTGATGAGAGAACAGTGATATGAACACCCTTTGCACCAAAGTGACTTGCTTTTTTTTTTTTATTAAATGATACATTGAAAGTATAAAAAGTTGCCACAGTACAAGCAAATTACAGAATAATGCATACAAAAGTGCTATGGACTACATGTGACAATTCTGTTTAACTTCCATCTTGATGATTTTATATCAGTATCCAAAATTATATACTCTGGCATTTTTTCCAAATATAGTCTTACATGATTGCAATTCCTGAGGTAAACTAAGTGTCCACTGCCAACATCCTTGGACGAAAACCAAGTCCCCCGGGAGAATTCAGATATTTATATTCACACATACAATACAACGGAATTCATCATTGTAATCAGATATTACAGATTTAAAAATGGAAAATGGACTCTTGCAATACTTCTGTATCTATATAAAATTTTACCAGCAGGGCCTCTCGAAATGTTGTGTAAGTATAGTTTAAATGGATTTCATTAATAAGTTTCTGCATTTAGATAAAAATCCTTGGCTAATCTGTAAGAAGTGAACACTGACCAGCATCGCCAAATAGAAAATCAAAAGTTTCAACAATTTGCAAAGCAGCACAGAATTGACACCCTAAAGAGGATGCCAATTTTGCTAACTATAGCTCTTACCACTCTTCTCCATGGAAAACCTTTAAGCTAAATGTTGTCAGTGTTTGGGTGCGCAGGCAAAATTTAATTCTGAATATACCATCGAACTTTTGCCAATCAGGAGCTGTCTACCATCATAGGCAGTTGTTTTCAATGAAATGAGCCTGTGGACACTACATTAAAAATACTTCTTTAATAAATATCAAAGTAGCGTATTAGAGATAGCACACACTATTTTTCTATCCCAAGAATAAAAATTGATGTTTGATAAGAGTTTCGGAGCCCAAACAAGTAGGGGGCTGGCCCTCTTCTGGCTCATCTGTGATTGCACAACCGAGGGCCACACGGAGATTAAACAATGCCATCTTTGAAAAATCACTTTCTGGTATTTCTCCCAAAGCCTGTCTCTTCATGCTTACTTCACATTCTTTATCTAATAAAATAAACTCTTTGTTTTATTTACAGCAAAATTATTACAGCAAATTTACTTCCCCTCTACCTTTTAATTAAATCTTCCAGTAAGCCAAAGTCTAAGGAAAGAAAAAGTACATTGTTGCCTATTGAAAAGGTAATACAAAGCCTTTTCATTTCCTTACAAACGTTAAAGGCCTTTACAATACTTCCTAAATGGCTGGGCTCAGTGGCTCACACCTGTAATCCCAGCACTTTGGGAGGCTGAGGCATGCAGATCACTTGAGGTCAGGAGTTCGAGACCAGCCTGGCCAGCATGGTGAAACACCATCTCTACTAAAAATACAAAAACTAGTCCGGTGTGGTGGCACAGGCCTGTCGTCCCAGCTACTCGGGAGGCTGAGGCAGGAGAATCACTTGAATCTGGGAGGCGGAGATTGCAGTAAGCCGAGATCGTGCCACTGCACTCCAGCCTGGGTGACAGAGCAAGGCTCCATCTCAAAAAAGCAAAAAATACTTCCTAAAAACAATACTTTTTTTTTTCCAAGTCAAAACCAATAAGCTAGATGACAGAGTTAGCTTTTATTCACAAATGTAGTTAAACATGAGGGGTGTTTTGTAGAAACTCAAATTTCTACAAATATTAGTGGTGCATTTTGGTAACATTGGGACAATAAATAAGTTATTTAATAATACAATTTTAAGACGAAAGATACCCCAAACAAAGCATTATCTGTTGACTGCCTGAGAAACATGAAGATCTTCAATGTTAGTACTTTTCCGCTCCTCCTTTCTTGGGTGGTCATCTGAAATGCACAGAAACCAATGTTAATACTTATTCCAAGTCAAAACACGCAGATAGGTAGACACAGCTACAAACATTTTAGGATGTTACATATTGAATATTCTATGAGTACTTTAGATGGTTTAGGACAATGAAAAAACTTATTATTTTTTAAACACTATTGAAGAAATCAGAGGCCAGGCGTGGTGGCTCATGCCTGTAATCCCAGTACTTTGGGAGGCTGAGGTGGGCGGATCACCTGAGGTCAAGAATTATAGACTAGTCTGGCGAACATGGTGAAACCCCGTCTCTCCTAAAAATACAAAAATTAGCCGGGCGTGGTGGCAGGCACCTGTAATCCCAGCTACTCAAGAGGCTGAGGCAGGAGAATCGCTTTAACCCAAGAGGCGGAAGTTGCAGTGAGCCAAGATCGTGCCATTGCACTCCAGCCTGGGCGAAAAGAGTGAAACTCGGTCTCAAAAAAAAAAAAAAAGAAAAAGAAAAAGAAAGAAATCAGAAATGTCTGGCATTAGGGACTCTAATTATTCAAAAGAGTTTCTTGACTTTTTTTTTTTTGAGTAGAGTACAACCTGCAGTAAACCCATGCATAAGTAGTTACAAACCTCTCTCTTACATGTAAGGAATGAAATTTGCAAGAAAAGACAAGGTGTGGCCGGGCGCGGTGGCTCACGCTTGTAATCCCAGCACTTTTGGAGGCCGAGGCAGGCGGATCACGAGGTCCGGAGATCCAGACCACGGTGAAACCCTGTCTCTACTAAAAATACAAAAAAATTAGCCGGGCGTGGTGGCGGGCGCCTGTAGTCCCAGCTACTCGGAGAGACTGAGGCAGGAGAATGGCGTGAACCCGGGAGGCGGAGCTTGCAGTGAGCCGAGATTGCGCCACTGCACTCCAGCCTGGGCGACAGAGCGAGACTTCGTCTCAAAAAAAAAAAAAAAACAACAACAAAAAGAAAAGACAAGGTGTTCAATCAGCATTTTGAGGGTTGCCAAAGCTCTTCAATTACAAAACAATGAAAAGCACTTCAAATAGGATCACCTGAGGTCAGCAGTCAGCGACCCCGTCTCTATTAAAAATACAAAAATTAGCCAGGCGTGGTGGCGGGCACCTACAATCCCAGCTACTCGGGAGGCTGAGGCAGGAGAATCGCTTGAACCCAGGAAGTGGAGGTTGCAGTGAGCCGAGATCGTGCCACTGCACTCCAGCCTGGGCGACAGAGCGAGACTCTGTCTCGAAAAAAAGAAAAAAAAAAAAAAGAACCTAGAGACTTAATATCCTAATGCAACAAAAATGTATGCAAAAACTAGATTCTTGAGAATATATGAACCCCAAACACTTTCTACAACTGACAAAACATCTTTCTTGCAACAATTTTGATAATAGGAAAAAATATATACATAAATTTAGTAAGCTGCTAGAAAATGCAATTTTGTCACTGGATTTTCTAATTCTACAATGTGATTATACACATGCCTTATTTGTTCTCAGCTACTTATTCTCAGTGCCAATACTACTTTAAGGGTCTGGAAAACAGATGGAAATCTCTCTCCCTTTATTTTAGGTAACTTTGCTGGACAGAAAAAAATTAACAATTTCCTCAGAGGGCAACAATTTTAGGTCTTCTAGAAAAGTGTTATAAAAAATGAAGTCTATTATGCTTGATAGATGTGCAATAAAGTTAAGCTGATGATTGTCCCTATTATAAAAATCTGATCTTTCATTTACAATAAAAATCTTCGCCAGGAACGTAGTCCCAGCTACTTGGGAGGCTGAGGTGGGAGGATCACCTGGGCCTGTGAGGTCAAGGCTGCAGAGAGCCATGATTGTGTCACTGCACTCCAGTCTGGGTGACAGAGTGAGACCCTATCTCTTAAAAAAAAAAAAAAAAAAAAAGAAAAGAAAAGCATTTTTGGACTTAATTTTCCTTTTTTTTTTTTTTTCGGATTTTGTCCCAGGCTGGATGTAATGGTGCTCTTCAAGCGATTCTCCTGCCTCAGCCTCCCAAGTAGCTGGGACTACAGGCGCACACCACCACGCCCAGCTAATTTTTGTATTTTTAGTAGAGACGGGGTTTCACCGTGTTGGCTAGGCTGGTCTCAAACTCCTGACCTCAGGTGATCCGCCCACCTCGGCCTCCCAAGGTGCTGGGATTACAGGGGTGAGCTGCCGTGGCCCTGCTTGAACTTACTTTCAAATGAAAGCCAATTTAGTTTCAGGGTTTGATACTTCTGTTGAATGAGCTTCTGTGGAGACAAGGTGCTGTGATGTAGAGAATAAGGATTTTAGTATCTTCATAACCTTTTCAATGCTGTCAAATAAGAGTTATGGGGACAGTGAGCTAGAGTTGAGGAAGTAAATGGAAAGCTTAAGTGTGTTACTGAAACATGATGCAATTCTGGCTGACAACTTTCAAAGCACTACACAAAGAGGTTGTGTCAAGAAAATTTTTGATGACCAAGTAAATAATTTGCAAAATCACTGTTCTTCCCCGATTCATTCAGCAGTCATCCTCATTTCTGAGCTGTCTACAGAGCTTTCCACAGAACAGGCACCCAAGGTGGCTTTACTGACTTGAACTCGATTCTGATGTTCCTGGCACTTTAGTGGTGTAGGGGTCGTGTGTCTAGGTGTCTCTTTCCCTCCCTCCCTCCATAAATACCTTTCTCTCTATGGTGTATGCGTAATCTACCGCTTTCATCTCAGAAGAACAGAAATTGGTTAGGAAATAGTGTTCCTTATAACTTTCTTACTAGTCATGAGCGGTGAGTATTAACAAGGCTGATTATGAAACTTAGAAACCAGAAAGTCATTTCTCAAGCAGTTATTTTTCTTTACGGGACTGATAGTATCAATGACTTGGGGTTGCTGTGTTAAGAAGTGTTAAGGTGTACAATATCCACTGGTGACAACTGAACTCAGAAATCCATATTGTCATATATTCTTGGTAAGTGTATAGACTGATAAAGCCTTTTTGGAGGGGAATTAGACAATATCTACTATATTTTTAAATACGCATATCCTTTGAACCAACAATTCTACTTTAGGCATCCACACAAGAGAAACGTGTAGATAAAGATACAGTGGTACATCACAATACTGTAATGTGTGGACAATACTTAAATGTGTGGACAAAGATATAATGTTACATCACAATACTGTAAAAGCAAAATATTTAAAACTACATAAGAGTGATTATAAGGTGGGAGGCTAGCCTGGGCAACATGACAAGACCCTGAATGCAAAACATTAAAAAATAAGCGAGGTGCGGTGGTGCACTCCTATAGTCCCGGCTACTTGGGATGCTGATGTGGAAAGACTGACCCCAGGAGTTTGAGGCTACAGTGAGCTACGATTGTGCCACTGCACTCCAACCTGGATGACAGAGTAAGACCTAATCTCTAAAATTAAAAAAAGGATGATTATAATAATACTCTGGAATATGAAACAAAGTTAAAAATGAGATCTACACGTATCAACAAGTGAAAAAAAGCAAATTGCAGGATAACGTGCACCATAACGATGCATGCATATTTAAATACACAGAAATGAGTATTTAAGGAGCTGGGCATGGCCAGATGCAGTGGCTCACGCCTGTAATCCCAACACTTTGGGAGGCCAAGGCGGGTGGATCGCCTGAGGTCATGAGTTGGAGACCAGCCTGGCCAACACAATGAAACCTCATCTCTACTAAAAATACAAAAATTAGGCGGGTGTGGTAGCAGATGCCTGCAGTTCCAGCTACTTGGGAGGCAGGAGAATCGCTTGAACCTGGGAGGCGGAGGTTGCAGTGAGCTGAGATCGTGCCATTGCACTCCAGCCTGGGTGACACAGTGACAGTCCATCTAAAATTAAAAATAATAATAATAATAATAATAAAATAAAATAAAATAAAAAAAATAGAAATGAGTCCCAAAGAATACCCTGCAAACTGCTAACAGGGATACCTTCTATAAAAAGGGACAAGAATTGAGGAGTTAAGGAGAGGCAAGAAGGAAGAAAGGAAAGTTAAAGGGAACTTTTTACTATTTAAAAAATTTGGAGATTTACTCATGTACTTGCAAAATTAATGTTTTATTTTGCTTGTTAAGTACTTGCCAATTAGTAGGCAGTAATGTCAGTTCCTTACCAATCCCTAAAAGAGAATTTGGAAAACTTCTCCATAATCTATACATGGAAAGGTATATGGGAATAGCAATCAAATGTGCTGATTCTGCTACTAATTATCTGCTACATGCCTCAGATGAGTTACTTAACCTCTTAGTATTGGAACCTTCTTAAAGTTTTCTCAACTGTAAAATAAGTAGGTGGGAATGACTTATTTTCCAGCGTTCCATCCAGTTCAGCATTCTAAGATATATAGAAAGATATCTCCTAGTGCAGTCAGAAACCACCCCCAAAAGAGGTTATCCTGATTCACTGTTTACTTTCAGACCTCAAGAGACATCAAGCACCTAACACGGTCACTATTGGTCACAGCAGTTTAGGAAACTACAAAGGCAATCCACATTTTAGGTGTTTCCTAGAAGTTCGTGTCAACATTCAAGATTTACATTTGTTCTGATAATTGGCAGCCTAAACCCCACCTTTAACTGTCCTTAAAAATTGACCAGCTCTTGGCTGGGCGAGGTGGCTCAAGCCAAAAGTGCCTGTTAGCCCAGCACTTTGGGAGGCAAAGGTGGGCGGATCACAAGGTCAGGAGATCCAGACCATCCTGGCTACATGGTGAAACCCTTTCTCCACTAAAAATACAAAAAATTAGCCGAGTGTGGTGGTGGGCGCCTGTAGTCCCAGCTACTTGGGAGGCTGAGGCAGGGGAATGGCGTGAACCCAGGAGGCGGAGCTTAGAGTGAGACGAGATTACATCACTGCACTCTAGCCTGGGTGACAGAGCGAGACTCTGTCTCAAAAAAAAAAAAAACAAACAAACAAACAAACAAACAAACTGATCAGCTCTCTACCACAACTGCAAACACTGAGCTATAACCCACTCAATTCAAACGGTGAAAATGGGATCCTATTTCTGGGATAATCAAAATAACTGAGGGCCAGGTACAGGCTCGTGCCTGTAACCCCAACACTCTGAGAGGCCAAGGTGGGAAATCACTTAAGACCGAGTTCAAGACCAGCCTAGTGAGCATAGTGAGACTTCCATCTCCACAAAAATTAAAAAATTAGCTGGGTGTGGTGCCTGAAGTCCTAGCTACTTGGGAAGCTGAGGCAAGAAGGTGAGAGGATTGCTTGAGCCCAGCAGTTCAAGGTTACGGTGAGCTACAATAGCACCACTGCACTCTAGTCAGGCGACAGAGTGAGACCCTGTCTCAAAAAAATACATAAAAATTTAAAAGCTACTAAAAGCTCATTTAAAAAACAGGCAATCTGAAAGAAATGTGGGCCATTCTCCTAAGAATCTGTAACTTGTAGGTAACTTCCACTCTAACATAAACAGTATCCTAAAAATGCAAATGACTTCTCTATCTGTATTTAGCAATCTTACCTTTTATTTCGCAGTCATGGAGAGGAAAAAAAAAATCACTTGATAAAAAGCTATTTATTCAGTATACTAAAGATCTAAGCTGCTCCAAATACTTAGAATTTACAAGAAAATTGGAGTTTTCAATTTTTTTATTTTACTTTTTAAAAATTTAATGTAATTTTTTTTTTTTTTTT